>NW_022196891.1:1157521-1207717 GCF_008632895.1 Mastomys coucha
ACACAAACACACACACATATCTGTACTCAATGAAGTAAACAATTCCAGAGAGAAATATGAAGTCATTAAACTGTCTCAGGGAACTGAATATATTTTTAATACTTCCTCCTTTCTGTTAGATTTCTACATGGCCATGAAATTGTTCATCTTAAATGTGTTAGTAGGCATGTTCTCATAACTACTGGGTGTGAGAGCAGCTGTCTCTGGAAGCTGCTTCCAGATTCAATCCCTGGCTGTAAATACCAGTGTCAATAATGGATGTCTGTTTCAAGAAGAAAATGACCACTCTTCAAGCATAGCCTCTATTCTCAGGTCTTTTTGGTTTCCTAAGACCATCAGAACACCTTTAAAACTTGAATATTGCATGAGAAATGTCCATTAAGGCAAAGAAGATTTTTTTAGAAAATGTATATTTTTCCCATAGTATTAGAAACCACTGTTCTTTGTAGCTATCTTTCAGCCCTGCACTGAAGTCTTATTTTCTCCCCAGACATAGACTCCTCCTGCTTACCCTCCCATCCTCCCTTCCATCCCTTCCTTCTCATTTGTGTGTGTGTGTGTGTGTGTGTGTGTGTATGTGTGTGTGTATGCACACATGCACAACTTATAAAGGAACATCATTGGTAAACTGGGAAAACCAGCTTACAATTTACCTTGTAGTCTCACTTTTGTGGATGCTACTAAAATCATCCTTCCTTTTTTCTGGAGGGCATTAATATTCTTGAAAGAAAGTCATGATTCCTGGGAGGGAAAGCTAAAACAAGTTAGATGGAAGAGGCTGCATAACAAAATGCATTATATAAATGTATGAAAATATCAATGAATGAAAATAAAAACCTAGTATTTAAAAGTAAAATAAAACAAGAACAGAAAAAAAAGTCCAATGCCATGAAAATATTTTCAGAACATCCTTTCTAGATTTTCTCCTGAAAACTGGTAATTTAATTACTAGAACATAAAACCATTGACTAGAAACTTCTAAAGACACTTTCACCTCTTCTCCTGTTTCTCTGAAGAGTATCTTGTATCTGCCCAGAGAGTTTAAAGCGTTCTCTTACTAACTTTTTGTACCTCAGCCTTCTCACAGCTCACTGGTTTTTCCCAGATCAACGGTGACTTCTGTTCAGCAGCTCCCCCATGGGGCTACACATGCTGCCTCCCAGTGTGATGACTTTATTCTTAGATTTTATAATCTCCCCATGGTGCAGTTGTTGCTGCAGCTGAACTTTCCAAAAATCTAGAAGGTGCCTCTACATAAAACAGGCAGAGACTTCAGTTCACAGACTCAGATGTGCAAGTAAGCTCTATTTTTCCATGAGTCTACTTCTTTCCTAAGGTCCATTCTACAAAGGCAATCACAGTTGTTCCACAACAAGCAAGAGCTCCAGATTCCTGAGGGTGCATCCTACCTTTCTGGTGAGAAGAACTTTTGCTCAGGACATTTGCTACTTATTGACAGTATTTCCTGAGACAGGCCTCATGGCACTACTCTCTCTTATTAGTCTGTCCATACTTTGTATTACTAAGAACCAAAAGCCATTTGGCTATCCATTTCCCCACTGGTTACAAAATACCAGACCTTCAGGTGGGAGAGGGGATGGTGATAGACTGGGCTTCTAGAACAAGATACAGGAAGAAGATGACTGCTGATCTCAGTGTCATTGAGATTCTTGGGGAATAAGCATATTTCTGAGGCTTCTTTCAAATCCTTCTTCATCTCTGATTGTTTTAGTTATCCTCACATGTCTCCCTACCCCATATTCCAAGTAGAATGCAAGAAATATTCTGCCTATCTAGGAGCATAGTTCTTTCAAGTTCATAATGTCCTTTCCAGGCAGGTCCCTCCTGCTTGGACTGACTTCTCTTCCAAAGTAGGAAGCACAGGATTGACCCACTTCTATTCACATATTGTTGTTATCCCATGGGAACCCCAAGTAACTTAAAGAGAGAGATGCTCTTGTGCTTTCAAGGATAGACTTTAGAGCCAGTCTTCCTAGGTTCTAACCTCAGACCTTCCACTTACTTGCTATGTAACTTTAGGCACACCCTCAACCTATCTGTAAAAAGAGGTAAATCTCTGAAAAGCCTTCCTCCTGAACCACATTTTGGTACTTCCTTTTCAATGCATGAAATCAAAACAAAAAAAGAAAAATCTAATATGTCTGAAGACAATAATATAAAAATTACTGTTATAGATGAGTTATTATGAATTTAAGATTAGCAGATGTATCTACAGAGCATGAGCCTTGCTATTTGTTTTATGAGATTTATCACTCCACTGTGTATTTTTTCACTTTGCCTTGCTTTCTCACTGTCTCTTCCAAGTCACCCCATGATAATGGTAAAAAACCAATCACTTGTTTCTCTACTAAATCTGTTACGAGGCCTTGAGAATTACTAGAGATTGTCATAGGCAAGTGAAGGTATGTCAGTCTGTTTACATAATACATTTAAATTTAGTCAAGAATGGGAAATATGAAATTTAGAAATATTTTGTTGTGACCAACTTGTTAGAACCCTGACCCTACCATTTACTATTTATGGAGTATCTGTAAAGGGGCTCACAGAGCAGTATTACACAATGGTATGCATTCTGTTGAGTAGACCATACAAGAACTTCACTCTTCCAATGTGTCCAACAGCACAATATCCAAATTCTACTGTTAACTCAGTCAAGTTCTCAAGTACCCTAGTTTTCAATGTGTGCCTCTTTTATCTGCTTTCTCTGGGTCTCGTGCTTTAGCTATAGAAGCCAAAAGGTGCATTTATGATGGCACAGCTGTAATCCCACTACTGGGTAGGATGAAGCAAGAGGATCGTGAATGTGAAGCCACCTTGTACTAAACAGCAAATTCAAGGCTGACCTGGACTACATAGTAAGATCCTGAGCTAGCTAGATTTTATATCAATTCTGCACACACTAAAGTCTTCTGGGAAAAGAGAATCTCAATTGAGAAATGCCTCTATAAGACTGTATAAGACTGTAGGCAAATATGTAGGTCATTTTCTCAATTAATGATGGCTGTTGGATGGCCAGGCCCATTGTAGGTGGAGTCTTGTGCTAGGCAGCTGATCCTGAGTTGTTTAACAAGAAAGGCTGAGCATGTGATGGGGAACAATCCAGTAAGCAATGTTCCTCCATGCCTCTGCTCCAGTTCCTGCCTCAGGTTGCTGCCTTTAGTCCCTGCCCTGACTTCCTTTGATGATGGACTCTGATGTGGACCTGTAAGCCAAAACAAACACTTTCCTCATCAAATTGCTTTTGATCATGGTGTTTTGTTGTAACAATATACAGACCCTGCCACCACCACCGCAAAATCTACCACAGTAAAACATTCACAGGCCTAATAAATATAAATGTGGTATCTCCCGGTTACATTTGATTTTGTGTCAATTACATGATTTATTTTCCATGGTATCTAGCATTTCCTCTCATCTAAAATCCCATCATGTTCTGTTCAACTTGCTGGATCAAAAGGCTGTGAGCCTAACCTTGCTCCACTGGGAAGGCTCCCACTGTCACATTTCATTAAAGTCTGCCTGCACACTTTGCACACAGTCATCTCTTACCCTACCTCTATACTAACTCTCTACCCATCTAAGCTTGCTCATAGTTAGAACACATTAATGTATTAGAATGGGAAAAATTGGTTTTTATTCATGAGAATCAATTTATGACAATCTTAAATAAGCCTCTTTTTAATTGATGAGTCTACTGTAACTGCATACTGTGTAAGAAATACAATTAAACTAAGGCAATGTTGGTTATGACTTGTGTATAATGAAATGAAAACAATATCATCATTAAACACCAAATAAAGCCATTGATTCCATGTATTATTCTGTCAGTTTTAATTGAATTGCAGTTCCCCTGTTTCAGTTCTTAATTACACAGTTCTTGAAAAATCTTTATTTTTTGTATTTTATTATATGTGCAGAATAGGATAATGTCCTCTTTCCCCTTACCTTAGTGTCTAAAAATACAAGCCTATTGAGAACAGAAAAGTCTTTGTTAGTCTTAATTAAAGCAAAACACCTGCTTTTATCCCGGGAGCTGAATATGTAGCTGTACTGTGAGACAATTACCAAGAACAGGGACAATGGGGCTTCTTCCTGTTGCATGTCCCTCCCCTGGCGTTAGGTCTCAGCCCTTTTCAGATTCTATCAGGGGAGGAAAACCTTGACATCACACTATCTGGCAAAGAAATTCCAAGAGGACTCTCAGACTGCTAATGAGCTTTAACTTTGTCTAGGCTGCCAGGTTTAGATAGTACAAAGCAAAATAGAAACTGCTAGACTTGTGGGTAGATGCTGTTAGCAGGATAGTAGTCAATCTGAAAAATTCCTTCCTTGTCAAATATGTAAAGGCAATACAGGCTCTCTTTTCAGGTATGTGACGCATGCCACTATGTAGCTATAACCAAAGGGAGTAATATCTAATTGAACCAAGGAAAGGTGGCTGCAACAACTGGATCTCCACTGGTTCACAAGAGAAACAAGAAACAGAAACCCTGCTCTTTTCTTTACTAATAACCATGGTAGTGTTTCTGCTCAGTCCATGTCATATTTCATTCTATGCCAGCACAGTTTTATTTAGAGAATGTAAGCCAGAGGGGCCAGTTGTTCTTGTCTAGAATTATCAAATGGTGGAGAAATGTGCAAATTAATTACCTCAAACTTAAAATAAAGGCAAGTGTTTGTATTTTTAGCCAAAACGGTACCCCGGAAATACCATAGCTGGTGAACAAACCTTGGAATTTAGAACTAAGGATGACTTTGGATCCATTGTCAATGTCTCAGTGGCATTCAGTATGAAGGGAATAAAGACCGAAACATTGTTTTCATAGGCAGAGAGCCTCAGATGAACCGGGTCTGAGTCATAGTCAGTAGTTAATGTATAAAAGAGGATGCAGCTATCATTTGGACACTAAACTAGGGTAGCAGTGTAGGTCATCTCCTTCTGAGAACACTATATCCGATCCACTGATGGCTTAGTCCCATGGCTTGTCTGCCCTCTCTAACATTGCTCTCTGCCCTCTGGACAGCTGCAATCCTGTCTCCAGGAGCTACATTGACAGAAACACTGTCTTGGAGTGAGAAGAAGGGAGCGGTCATTCTTGTACTCACATTAGCCATGTCCAAGCTCATCTGCCAGCATTTCCCTGTGCAGTGCACTGCAAAGCATTATAATAAGCCTAACCCAATTCAGTCTCTTTTTAATTCCCTACTCATCTTTCAACAGAAATGAGCATGCAAAGGCAAATGTCCAAGACATAAGGAGAATATAGAGCAAGCAGGGCAAATAGAAACATTTTCTTATATGTTATAGGCACTATTGGGTCAGCTACCACTTCATTTTTACATCAGTTCCAAATATATACTATGTGTCTGTGTATTACAAAATGCATGTTTATATGATGCACAAGTAATATACACACTGTGTTATGTAAATAAAACTTTATATATAGGAAACAAATTACATGACATGAACTAGACAAACAAGTGTTAAATGTCAATTCTAAGAGCTTGTCCTACATATTCTTGACTCAGATTCAATAGTAATAGGTAGCTGGCAAGTATATAAATAATATTGATTTTCTATGTTCATTGTTCTTAATGTTGTAAACTATTATTTTTACCAATGTAATATTTATTCCAAATCAATTCCCTCTAAATGCCTTTCATTGTTTTTATTAATAAATTAAAAACACAGTATATTTGAACAGGGTAGTTTTGGTCCCCACAATTTAACTGAGATTCAAAAAGATTATGATGGAGATAAAATTTGTGCTTACAAGAGGGTTTCCTTCAGAAGGCTTCAGGAAATTATTCTACCAATATTCAAAATGGAAAATCATAAAACATAGAAATTATAATAAATTCTTGGCATGGTTTCACAGAAATATGTCCTGCCAATGTTATAATTAAGGATAATAAGTTAGCTTATCAAATATAATTGAGGGACTATTGACCAAAGCAAGGTTTGTCTAAGGAGAAGTCAGCGAAATGAGGTTCAAACACACCTTATATTCCATTTCTCCTTGATATCCTTTGAAGAGAACATACTCCTTCGCCTTGCCCTTGAGTAGAGAAAAAGAGTTAAGTAAAGACCTCCAAATGCATCTGGTGGAAAGGGCTAGTGACTAATAGAATGAGGCATGGTGGTACTGAAGGAACTTTCCAAAGCTAGGCAGCAAAAGGAACCAAGTGAAGGGCCCCACGATGGGCAAAGGTTTGTTTCTCACTGTGCCTGTACTTGGACATCCATGAAGGTCCAAAGGAACCACTGAACAACTCTTTAACATAAAACAACATAAAATTACTCTGACAAGATATGGGAAATTTGTTTTAAATGGCATATTTTCAAGAAAAGAGAGAGAGACAGAGAGAGACAGAGACAGAGACAGAGAGAAGTCTTGGGATGAATCTGCAACTGTACTAGTGTGAAGACCTGGGTTCAGATCTCCAGAATCGACACAAAGACAGGCATAGTAGTAAGCATCTGTGATCCTCACACTTCTACAGCAAAGCTGGAGCTAGAGGCAGAAAATCACCAGTTGGCAAGCAGAAAGCATGACATAAGCTAGAGTGAATAAGACCCCCTCTCAAAAAAGGTAGAAGATGAGGACCAATACCTAAGGCTGATATTTGACTTTCACAAGTGCACCAGCACACACACACACACACACACACACACACACACACACAGAGGGGGGGTATAAGAGAGAGAAATACATAAATATTACAAAAAATAGGAAATAAGATAGCAGAGATAACCCCCTTGAGGTCTATTCTTTATTTTCTTAATGTTGCATCTTTTAAGATACAGATTTTCTTATACCCTGCACTACTCCCTTACTGTAAATTAAGCATCATACAAATAACTTATTAATGGACTGCTGGTGATCTAAGGTTACAGGTAGTAGGGTTCAGGTTCTGTAACCAAAGGAGAGTACAAATAGTGTATGTACATTCAAGCAAATCCATTTGGAGTCCTATGGTAACAGAATTTCAGTGCTGAGGGACTTGGAGCCAATGAAATTTATGTAAAAGAAATCTGTCCCCTGGGCTGGGGTGGTTTATGTCTCAATATTGGAAGTTCAACATTTTTTTTGCATCAGAAAAGTTATTCTTGGTGGTTGCCAGAGTAAATCCATGTTATCCAACATGCTGCAGCAGCTCAGCTGAATCTAATTAGAACATCTCCAGATTTATGTAGCTTTCTGTATATTAAAGCCCCTACTCTTGTGAAATAAATATTTCTCTCTAGTCCTTTATTTTTCCCATCTCAGTGTTAATCAGATTAATATGGCATAAATTTTAACTACTGCTTTTATGATTCTGGGATGGGTGGTGAAATACATGTCTAAAATATCAAGACTTTATAAATAGTGTCACTATGGGCTTCATATCCATGCCATCCTATTGACCATCAATTTTTGGCTTGGAAAAAGAGAAGCACTATGACTATATGCTTCTCCTGGTTAATTTTTCTTTGAGGTTTTCAAGGTGACCCATGCATTTGTGGGATTTTTAAGAACTCCTTGGTCTTGTTTTCTTTTCATAAAACCTTCAGTATATGCTATAGACAATTAAGCAAAAGAAAAAGAAAAGGTCAGTTTTTTCTGCAACTTAGATACCCAGACACAAGGAGAAGTGAGTGTTTTGCTAGATCAGCTTTAAAGCAGGGCCATCATCTTCCTTGGGTAACAAGGGCCAAGATATAGTACTTCAAGTCATAACTTTATGTTAACCAGCCTTCTATATCAGAATATGCTAAATTTAAACAAAGAAGTGATTTCCATATCAGTCTGATAACAACTCAGAGAGTTACCCATTAGCCTCAGGGGCCCAAGTTAGTTCGCATTCTTGGTCTTCCATGGAGTTGCCATCTCCTTCAGTTCCTTCAATCCTTCCCCTAACTCTTACAAAGGAGTCCCCAACCTCAGTCCAATGCTTGGCAGTGGGCACATTTAACATTTAAAAAGGGAAAAGAAATGATCCATTTCTTTGGCTACTAAAATAAGTAGAACATGTATTTATTTAAAAGAAGAAAAAAACTAGAAAGATGGCTCAGCAGTGAAGTGCACTTATTACTCTTGCAGAGGTCCTGTGTTCAGTCTTGAACATCCATAGGGCAGCCCATAATCACGTATGATCCAGTTCTAGGGGATGTGATGTTCCTTTTCTAACTTCTGCAAGCCCTAGGCATGCAAATGGTGCACAGACATACACGCAGGCAAAATTCCCACACGCATAAGTTAGAAATGAATAAATGTATAAAAAGCTATGGCCCACTCTGAAAAGATTGTTACAAACATTTTTTTATCTTTCTAATAGTTAAGCAATTCTTGTAGCTCTCAAAGTGCTGAGCCCAAGTCAACAAGGTCAGCATTATTTGAGAATTTCTTAAAATGTTAATTCTCAAGCCTCTTCCCTGGCCTACAAAAGGGGAGATTTGGGGGCTGAGAGTGGACTTGGCACTAATCTGTATCTAGCATGCCCCTGTGATGATGTGGTTCATGCTAAACACTGAGAAGCACTACTTTAAACTTTCCCTGGACTGCATTCATATGCCTTGTCTTCTGTCCCAGGGCTATACAGAAGCACATATTTGTCCTCAAGGATGTGCAGGCACCTAGTAGACATGCTGAACATTCTAAGTGTCCCCTTTTCCTTGGCATTCATTTTTTTCTATATTCACAAGTAATTGATGCTTAGTGGCCAATTAGCTGATGCTAATTCAAATGGTCACAGCTATATCCAGAATTAACACTAAATGTTTCCTAAATTACTTGATTAACTTTAAAAAGGAGTAACACCTCTTCCTATTTCAAAAACAAGCATTTGGGGCAATTTTTATTCAAGGGTGAAGGTGAATTTTTCATGTATTATTCATTTGGTACACTGATTTTGTAAGCTCATTAAATAAAGTCATTGTTAATACTACAATTTTTGAGTCCAAGGAAAACATAGATAAAGAGAAAAGCATATATTTATTACATGACTATCCTAAACTGCTTCTTGTTCTCAGTTTACTCATTCACTTGTTGGTCTATTTCATAAATACTCATAAAGTGCCTCTCATGTGTCAGGCAGTTTTCTGGTATGAAGGATCAGTTGGGAATGGGACAGAGACATTCCTCCTGTAGCTCCCACTGTAATAGAGAAAAATGCACTATATATATTAGAAAACCTTTCACAAAGGAAAGGATGACATTGTTGAATCATTTTAACACAGAGATAGTCCATTCAACAGTACAATGACTGAAAGGCCTAAGCCGACCAAATACAATGCATGAGGTACAATTCCTCAAGACACATGGAAACAAGTCCTCATCTGAGAGCTACCAAAAACAGCCTGTCATAATACACATCTTCCTAAATCACTTGGCAGTTGGAGGTACTATGTTAGCTGTGTGCCTTCATCCAAAGCACTCTATGATGAGAAGTAGTCTTGTAACTTGAAATGAGGACCCGTGCTCCCATAAGAAGTGCAAGATGGTGCTGGTTTCCTTGGGGAGTACAATTCTAACAGCTGGTCCTTGGATCTTGAGAAAGACAATACAGAATAAAACCCAAGATTAGTTAGCTTTAAAGATGGTTCTCATGCATTTCAAACAGACACAAAGAACTTACTAAACATTTCAAGGAGAAGAGGATGGAGGTTTTCTCTTTGTTTTCAGCAGGGAAAATTATAAGCCTTGTCTCTTTAATTTGCATTTGTCATTACAAAATGCTTAAGTTAAAGTAATGGGTAGTATTGCAGAGTTTGGGAAAGGTTTTCACTTTACTATCAAATAAATGGGAAACCAATGAAGTTTCATGACACAATCTAATTTATGTCTTTAACATGACAGTCCTCTTGGCACGATGATGGATAAAACCCTGCCATTTTCATAGCTATTCCTCCCCCAAATAAATAACCTTAATGCAATCATGGAGAAAAATAAATCTGCAAACATTGTACAGAACCAGTCTGTAATGTCAAGTTCACATAAGGCCAAGACTAAGAACCTGCTACAAATTGCAGTGCATTAAAGAGTCATAGCATATAAATATAATGTAAGAACAGAGATTGGATCCTAGTCCAGAAAAGTGGAAGGAACAGCTGGTGAAATGAACGTGGTCTGTAGTTTAATGAATATCACTGAATCACGTTAATTTTCTGGTTTCCGTAATTGGGGATGTATGTAAGACATTAAAATTAGAAGATTAGTAAGTGACATGTTGGAAATTTCTGAGTGACTAATAAAATTTTCATAATCTAAAATAATGTCATTAATAATTTTTTTAATTGTAAAAGGTAATTCGTAGAACCAGAGAACACTATGTTAGATCCAGACACAGAAAAAACAAATGTGTTTTCTCACCAGGGAAACTATGAAGGTGAAATTGATAAAAGGAGAATATGACTACTAGGGATGAGAAGGGAAGTGGAAAAGGGTGGAGGAAGGTCAGGTGGATCCATTATCACATGCAGCTTGATGACAAGAAAGCCTCCAGAGTTCAGCATGCAGTACAGTAGAGTAAGCATTACACACACACACACACACACACACACACACACACACACACACACATACACACCCCATATTACTTATTTTTTAAAAAGCAGAAAGAGGGGGTTTGAAGATTCCTAACAGAAAAAAATAACATGCATTAGGAGATGGAAATACTAACTTCCCTGATTAAATCATTACATGAGTTTCATGTATTGAATTCATCCACAAAGATGTGGTATTACCATGTATCATTAAAAGTCATCATTTTAAAGAAAAACATGTCATTTAAAATTAAATCTTGAAGGATTTATAGAAAAACATTGTTTAATTGGCTGTATTCTATGCGGGTAGATAAGAAACTGATTCTAGAAGCCACAAGTTATTGGCAAAACTTCCCAGTGCTACAGTTGGGCTACACTGATATTTATTATTGATCAGAAAAGCAACTGAGATTCCCACAACAATACAAGCTTCTTCTACTGCCTTTGGTTGCCCACCATAGTAAGACCCTATTGATAAACACACCACATTCTTTAATTATAGGTCATAGAGAAATCTGTTTGGATCTGAGCTAGATTTTCCTCCTCATAGGCTACTTAATATAGACTTTATATAAGTAATCTTTATTTATTTTATTAAAGGAATTATAAAATAAAAATTTTGAGATGTTGCTATTCACAGGTCAAATTGGAAAGCTTAGAAATATCACTAAATTCATGAAATAGATATATACAGGTAAGCAAGGAAATATAAAATAAGTATTTTCATATGCTGCTAACAAAGTCAAAAAATTAGTACAGGTTTCTGAATCCTCAAAGTGTCAAAGCATCTGACCCACCACTTACTCTGGGGAAATAAATAATGCCTTTCTTCTTTTCAGGTATCTATATATATTCCATGTAGGACATTAAGTTGATACAATGATTAGTGGCACAAAGATGGGAAATAAAAAGAAATAGTTCAGTGATTATTAAACCTTCAGATGAAATGCATAAAGTCATACTTTATACCATTAAGTGGAAACAAATTTCATGCGTTGCCTGTCACAGAAGCACAATGACCTGAGTTTAGATCCTCAGAATCCCGTGTTAAAAACCAGATGTGATGGCATAAAACTTTAACATGGGATTTATGCCATCACAACTGGCATTTAACATGGGGTTCTGAGAATGTAAACTCTCAGGTCATTGCTCTTCAGTGGCAGGCAACTCATGACATTTGTTTCTTTTTAATGGTATAAGGTAATAAATCACGGAATCAAAAATATTTAAGTTTTACAAAGTTACGCAGAATAAAAAATTCTTAAAAACAAACAAAGAAGCAAGTAGCCTAATCAAGCTACTACTTTAAACCAGTAGTTATTCTATAATGATGCACTGTTAGCACTAAAGGCTGATTTGGGTTATGTATTCCATAGAATACAGACATAGCTGGGTGGGACAGGAAAGTTAGCTACCAGGTAATCAGGGTTTTTATCCTTGAACTTCCCAGTGTCTCCAGTAGTCAAAATGAACTTGTAATTAGGGAAAAGAAAGTTTAACAACTAAATGAAGTCAGAAGTTAGGGTAGACTGCTTCATTTTCTTTCTCCAAATTCTAACTGATAAAGTGAAAAGCTTTCTTATTTAAGGCACAGGAGTGCAAAATGTTCTCGTTTATTGCCAAAGTATCCACTGTGTTAGCCATTCATATAAGAGTTAATCTGCTCAGAGGGCTCCACTACTGTACAGAGTATAGATTATGAAACCCACACTTGGTTTTCAGTCTTAACACTAGGGATTTTGTAAAGTAGCCAGAGTGAAAAGTCTTCACTCTGGCCTTGGGAAGCAGTCACTCTAGAGAGCATATTTATTTTTGTTAAACAAAGAATGAGCAGATATTTCATTTTTTCTCTATCTAAAATATCCACTCGTCCCTGAAAATTCAGCCTCAACAAGAAGAGGCTCTAAGAACAGTTTTTTAAGAATTGTTTAAAGTTATAAGCTTGTGTGGTCATGCATAAAAACTCCTAAAAACTGTGACCATCCAAGAGTTTCTCTCTGAATGAGTCTTTTATTCCAGTGAGTTGGCACCATGAAAGGCATCCTGTATTGTTCTGACATCACACTAGGGTGCAGAAACAATCCTGTTGACATCAATACAATGCATAACAATGTGGTTTTTGTATCCTCTGTAGGTGTTCTGAAAAGACCCCATTGGTAGAAATCCTTTTTAAAAAATAATTGCAGGGAAATCCTTGTAATGAATAAAGCAGAAAAGCGGTTCAGCTTCCCAAGAAAAATGGGAGACTCCTAAGAAATGTGATGGTGACATGAAGCACATATATAGAAGTTCCCGAAGAGAATGTACAAAAACACTTTACCTTGTTACAGTGTTAATTATGCAAATCCCATATATCCAAGTATACTATAATAACATATCTAAGCCAGTGTACCAGAACACTGATCATCATAAACTTTAGCAAATCAAGACTTCATTTTTATGTAGACACAGTTTGCTCTATCACTCAACTGTGTTCCAATGCCTTCCAGTCTTGATCAAAATCATCTTTAGTTGAATTCTTACAAATGTGTCTTCATGGTCCCACTATCGATTCCAGACACTGAAAAGCAAAGTATTAGCAGCTGCAGGTGTGGTTGGCATTGTAGACCATGTGTTATGGAAGAGTGGGAAAAGAGATACAAGTAGCAAACACAAAATGTGAGCCCCTAGGGGTCCTGGATGCTGATTATTCAAGTATACAAGATCTCACAGTCATGTTATGTACAGCTTGACTCAGGAAACAGAGGCACAATGGAAGCTACTCAGCAAAATCAGTTCCATCCAGGAATGAACATTAGTCCACTAAGACCCTCACTGCACACAACAGCAGCTCCTAATATCAAGCCACACTGTGCTCAAGTATCCATCTGAAATATTTTGGTGTGTTCATGCTGGACTTGCTCTCTGGTGTCAATATATCCATATACACAATATCCACATTATAATGATCCTTTCCAAAAATTTGTGGTTCATCCAAAACAAAAGCTTTAGTCACAATATACTATTCCTAAAATACTATGTAGGGTGAATTTAAAATGGAATTATTTTCCCAGTGTGCCCTAGAATTTTAACTAAACATATATAAATACTAAATACCATAAAATACATATTTTTAGATGTGTAATTCAGTGGAATTAATTACATTCACATTGGTGGGTAGATTTCATCACCATCTATCACCAGAACTATTTCATCTCCCTAACCAGAAACCCACACCAATTTAAAAGCCATTTCCATAGTAAGAGACTCTAAGCACGAGAAAAATATCAAGAGTAAAAATAAAATGAACTTAACAAAAATTATGTCAAAGATAGAATAAAAGAAAAGGTTTTCATAATGTATTTCCCAAACTATCTTGTAATAACCTCTTATGTGACCTTTTTGTTTATATTTGTATAAAGTGCTTACATAAACTATTTATTATTGTCTATTTCCATTTAACCCCTTTACAGCAGGAAAATAGTCATTACCACATATTATGAGTCTTTTTTATTTTTTATATTTTGAATCATTTTACAAACAAGTTACAAGAAAATAAAGGGATAGGTAATGAAAAACTCAACCTTTTGTAAGAAATTAATTTTGGTGCACATAATAAAAGAGGAACACTGTCACATAACCTTCAATAAGTCTTCGCATAGAATCTGATTCATTGAAGTCCTCCCCAAAATGTAAACATGTAAACATGCATTTCCACACATGCTCACTCATAGGTTCTTCATTGTAAGGTCATTCATAGGATTTGAACACATATAAATTCACTCTCTAATACTGCTTCTATTATCAATTTCATAGCCATTATATTCTGATTTAACTCTGGGATGGCAACCCCATCTCTCTGAGATGAATCCAACTTGATCATGGTAAATGATGTTTTTTACCATCTTTTAACTGTATTCACAAGTATTTTTACTGAGAGGTGGTTTCATAATCATGTTCATCAGGGATACTCTCCTGTAAGTTTCTTTTATGGTTGTGTCCTTATGTGAGTTTGGGAAAGAAGAGTAATAATATATAACATAATGAGGGGTAAGGTATTAGCAGTTAAGGAAGTAAGTGGAAAGGATATGAACTGTATAAGCCTCGGTGTTATTATTAGAGCAACAGATAAAAATAAAGAATAGTCACATGAATAGAAAGGGGCAGTTGGGATATTCTTAGGGTATCCACAATGTAAAGATTATTCAGTCTATAGGAATGTATAGCAGCCAAATTCAAAAATAAGAGGAGAAAAGAGATGACAGAATAGGGATAAGAGGGAAATGTATGCTATAGAGATAAGAGCTATAGTAGAGAAAATAAAATACATGCAGAAACAGAGCAATAAAGAGAGAAAATAGAATAGGTGCAAAAACAGAGCAGTAAAAATGTAGGCAATGAACAACTTCAAATAAAATAGTTGAGACATGTACTCATGAGTAATTATTAAAAGTAAAAGCCAAAGTGACAAAAAAATAAAATAAAAAGTCATAAAGTATTAGTCAATAGTTCTTCCTTTCAGGGATAGGTGCTGGGTGTCACCCCCCATTCCCACCCACTGCAGCCATCAGTCTTAGTTACTTTTGTGTTTTGGGGGATGGGGAGCATCATGACCAAAACTAACTTAGTGAGCAATGTGTTTACTTTGGCCTACAACTCTCAGGTCACACTCATCCTAAGGAAAGTCAAGACAGAAACTGAAGCAGAGGCCCCAGGATATTGCTTACTGGTTTGCTCCCCATGCCTTGTTCAGCCTGATTTCTTTTTCTTTTTATACTTTAATCTTTCTTTATAGTCCAGTCTTTATCCCCATTCCAGTCTGCCCTCTGACTGTTCCACATGCCATACCTCCTTCCCTCATCTCCAAGAGGATGTCCCCACTTCCCAACCCCCACCCCATCAGACCTCCCTACTTTCTAGGGCCTCAAATCTCTTAAGGTTTAGGTGCATCTTATCTCACTGAATCAAGATCCAGCAGTCCTCTGTTGTATATGTGTTGGGGACTCATATCAGCTGGTATCTGCTGCCTTATTGGTGGCTCAGTGTCTGAGAGATCCAGGTTAGTTGAGACTGCTGGTCTTCCTATAGGCTCACCCTCCTCCTCATCTTCTTCCAGCTTTTCCCTAATTTAACCACAGGGTTCACCAGCTACTATACATTGGTTGGGTGTAAATATCTTCATCTGACTCTTTGAGCTGCTTGTTGACCATTTGGAGGGCAGTTGTAATAGGCTCCTGTTTGTAAATACATCATAGTATCAGTAATAGTAGCATCAGGCCTTGGAGCCTCCCATTGAGCTGGATCACAATTTAGCCTGGTCACTAGACCTCCTTTCCCTCAGGTTCTACTCCATTTTTGACCCTACAGTTTCTTCAGACAAGAACAATTCTGGGTCAGAGTTTTTAACTGTGGGATAGCAACCCCATCTTTCCACTTGATGCCCTATCTTTCTACTGGAGGTGAATTCTGTAAGTTTCCTCTCCCCACTGTAGGGCATTTCATCTAAAGTCTTCCCTTTGAGTCCTGAGAGTCTCTCACCTCCCAGGTCTCTTTTACATTCTAGAGGGCCTCCCCACCTCCTACCTCCTGAGGTTGCCTGTTTCCATTCTTTCTGCCAGACCTCAGGGCTTCATTCCTCCCCCTCCCCCAAGCCTAATTTCTTATACACTCTATAGCCACCTGCCTAGGGGGTAACACCACCCACAATTAGTGTGGCCTTCCCACATCAATCATTAATCAAGAAAATACCCAACATGCTTGCCCACCAATATGGTGAAGACATTTTCTTAATTGAGGTCTTCTCTTCTTAAATGACTCTAGCTTATTTCAACTTGATGAATAACTAGCCAGCACACCATCTGATGGAGCAAACTGTACTGATGCGTGATGATACTGCTGTTTGTATCATCCATATAATTATGATACAGTTCGACCATTATATGATATCTCAATGAAGATCAAACAGCTATTTGTTGAATTAAGTTTCTGACCAGGCATCAGCAGAGGGTCAGATTCCTTTCAGAATCTTCACTATGACATGGGGCTCCAAACTATTTGATCCCATACACACTCATATGGTTTTTCCCATGTGTTAGATGGTCACACTACTAGACAAATTTTTATCTATGTATGTCAGCCCTAACTCTGGTTTCACTGCTATGTGGTATCCTTAAATATGATAAGTTTGGGGGGAATATCCAGTTGGAAACAATTGATAAAACTACCATGGTAATCACCTTATACATTCTTGGTGTTGTACATATGCTTTATCTATAAATATTTTTAAAAGATGAACAAATAATGTGTTTTAAACAGTGATCTTTCAAAAATCATCATGCAGTATGTTAAACTACACATCATTTTAAACTCATTAACAAATTATGAGAATATCCATTTCCTCAAATTCTTTATCACACATTCTAATTATTTATATCTTTTCCCAATACAACCATTACTTTTTAAGTCCCCTGCAATATTTCTGTAAAATCATTTTTTTCCAGCCTTGCTCTCTAACTCCTTCAATATACCTTTACAGACCGTGGTTTACAGATCTTTCACTGGTCCAGATTGTCTCCTGAAGATGTTTCAGTCTATCAATATCTTCCTTAAAATATATTCCCCAAAACTTATTTCAATGGTACAAGTGTGCTTTGACCTTCCATGTGTCTTTTACCCACCTTGTCCTGAGTTGCTTGATCTTCATGTTTCATAAATCACTGTTCTCATTAAAAAGTTAATGAAAGACAGGAGTCCTTTGTCCTAATGAAAGCATTAATACATTCATTGTATGCACAAACAGTTTTGTGGATCATAGAATCATTCTTAATCATTTATTAATGCACATCAAATCACATTTATATTTTAGTGCTGATGTCATGTTATTGACTCACAGTGAGTTTGCAATCAACTAAAACTCAGGCCTTATTTGTATTAAATTCTGGGAACAACATCCTTATCAGCCTGTAGTTTAATACTTTTTAGTCTAGATGCTAAGTATTTCATTGTAGTCTTAACACTTCATCTTTTGAGTTTCTATTCATCAGCCAACTTAGCTATTTATGAACTCTAAGTCTGCAGCCGCCTAATTTATGAATGGCTCCATTCATCTCAATAAGAATGTTTTAAATAATAACACAACATACCTTTGTAGAGCATATCTACAGATATTCACTAATTTTTTTTAATAAAATGTTACTTATTTTTATATTTTAAACATAGATTTTTTTCTCATATATCCTGATTACAGTTTCACCTCCCTCTGCTCATCTCAGTACCTCCTTCCCTCCCATTCACTCTGAATCCACTCTGTTTCTGTCCCTCTTTAGAGAGAAACAGACTTCTAGGAGATAACAACTAAATATGACATAATAAATATAATAATGATGATCATGGAACTACCACATTAAGACTAGACAATGCAATCCAACATAAGAAAAAGAGTCCCAAGCACAGGCACAAGAATCAGACTCCTACTAGTTCACACACTTAGAAACCCCATAATAATACTAAACTGTATGCAGAGGACTTGCTACAAGCCTCTGTTTGCTTTAATCTTGCTGCTTCCATCTTTGTGAGTTCATCTGAACCTTGCTCAGTTAGTTCAGGGGACCTTGTTCTTCTAATATCCTCCATTCCCTCTGGCTCTTACACTCTTCTCCATATCCTCTTCCACAAGGTTACCTGAGCTCTGAGAGAGGGAATTAATGGAGACAGCACATTTAGAGCTGTGTGTTTCAAGCTTTGTTGTTCTGTGTAATGAGGCTCTGATTTATCAGTATAACAGAATATCATTTAGGAATCATTTGTTGCTACTTTTTTTTTTAAGACTAAGAATATTTGGTTTTGCTCTAGGTCTTTGGGCTACCTAGTCTTTGGTTCTTAGTCACCCAAACAGTGTCAAATATACGTTTCATCTTGTGGAGTAGACCTTAAGTCAAGTCAGATGCTGATTGGCTACTCCCCTAAGTTTTGTGCCACACCATTGCCTTAGACTATTTTGCAGGCAGGATATATTGTAGGTAAAAAGTTTTCAGGATGAGTTAGAGTTTATGTTCTCTTTTGGTAGCCTACATAATCCATTCCCACATAAATGGCATTAGAATATAGGTGTGAAGGCTCTATGTAGGCTCCAGCTTCACTTCTCCATGTCAATGAGTTGTATTGGTATTGTCCTCTGCAATGAAGCTCCATTGTCAGCTTATGGAGAGCAACCCATTATCTTGGTAATAGTCTGGATTGTTTAGGAATTTCCATGAGACCCCCTTGGTAAACAGCTCAACTGAGTGTAACCCCAGTGTCTGTAATGGAAAACTCATTTGGTGACAGGAGATGGCCAGTTGTAACTCTGTCACCCTATTGGAAGACCTCATTTGGATTACGTTTATACATTTTAGAGTTTCCATTGTACAAGATTACCATACTATTTCTCAAATGCTCTTCAATTCTAGCTGTCTCTTCCTATATTCCCTTCCTCAACCCTATTTATATTTTCTATCTCCATGTGATCCTCCCTTTTGTGTCCCTACCAATGCCCAGTCCATCCATAATATCTAGTCTATTTCTCCTCCCAGAGGTATCCACATGCTCCCCCCAAAACTTCCACTATACATAATCTATCTGGGTCTATAGATTGTATCTTAACACTCATTAATTTAATAAGTAATATCCATTATAAGTTAATTCACAATATATTTAACTTTCTGAATCTGAGTTCCATCACTCAGGATGATTTTTGTCTATTTCCGTCCATTTGCCTGCAAGTTTTATGATGCCATTTTTTAACAGTTGAGCATTATTCCATTGTGTAAAGGTACTGTGGTTTCTTTATCCATTTTTCTGTTTAGGAACATAAAGGTTGTTTGAAATGTCTGCCTATTCTGAAAAGAGCAGCAATAAACATGGTTGAGCTAATTCTAACAGGTGAAAGATGGATTCTCAAAGTAGTTTTGATTTATATTTTTCTGATGGCTAAGGATGTTGAACATTTCTTTAAGCATTTTTCAGACATTTGAGATTCTTCTATAGAGAATTCTCTGTTTAAATCTGTACTCCATTTTTAAATTGGATTATTTTGAGCTTTTTTATATCTAGCTTCCTGAATTCTTTATATATTTTGGATATTAGCCCTCTATCAAATGTAGAGTTGATAAAAAATATTTTCCCATTCTGTAGGCTGCTGCTTTGTGCAAATTACCTTGTCCTTTGCCTTACAGAAGCATTTTAGCTTCATGTAGTCATATTTATTAATTGTTGATCTTAGTGCCTGTGCTATTGATGTTCTCTTCACAAAGTCTTTGTGCAAATGTGTTCAAGGGTATCTCCCACATTCTTTTCTATCAGGTGCACGGTACCTGGTTTTATGATTCAGTCTTTGATCCATTTGGATGTAAGTTTTGTGCAAAGTGATAAGTATAGAGCAAGTAGGATTCTTCTGCATTCAGTCGTCCAGTTTGAACAAGACCATTTGTTGAAGATGCTGTCTTTTGTTCAGGGTATATTGTTACTGCCCAGCAGTAACATTAAGGAGAGGGTTTTTCTGGAAAATGGAATTAGAAAGAAGAGCAACAGTAAGAGGGAGTTTGGGAGAATACAGGATGACCAAAGGTATACCTGTCCACGTGGAAGGTTAAAATTAGACGGGAGTCATGAACGCTCAGCCATCTTCAATTTAATGCCTGTTTGTTGCCAGTCAACAGTTAGAATAGGTGAGGAAAATCCCTCCCACAAGTTCGTCAGCATGCCAGCCCAATCAGCGACTTCTTTTTGTCTCTTTAGAGGTGGGACTTCCGATGTAAATGGAACCAGGAATGAGGCGTGGCAAATAGCAGGAGGCGGGCAGAGAGGTGTGGTTATGACAGGCAGGCCTCAATACAGGAGGGTTACAGTATATTTCCTGATATTTTATCAAGCATCAGGTGTTCATGGGTGTATAAACCTATGTCTGGGTTTTCAAATCTATTCCACTTTTTTGTTTGTTTGGTTTGGTTTTTTTTGTTTTTTCAAGACAAAGTTTCTTATGTCAATACAATGTGATTTTTTGTAATATAATTCTGCAGTATAACTTATAATCAGTGGCAATGATACCTCCAGCAGGATTTGTGGTTGGTTGGTTGGTTTGTTTTATTGTTCAGGATAGTTTTAGATTTCCTGTAATTTTTGATTTTCCATATGAAGTTGAAATTATCCTTTCAAGGCCTGTAAGGAATTGTGTTGGAATTATGATTGGGGGATTGCATTACATCATTAGATTGATTTTGGTAGGATGCATGTTTTTACCGTGTTAATTCTACTGATCCATGACCATTGGAGATCTTTCTTTCTGATACCTTTTTAAATTTCTTCCTTTAAAGACTTGACGTGTTTATCATATAAGTCTTTTCACTGGCTTTGTTAGATATATTCTAAAATGTATTATTTGTGGCTATTGTGAAAAGTGTTATTTCCCTGATTTTTTTCTCAGTTCATTCATCATTTCTATACAAAAAGGTTACTGGTATTTGTGTGCTAATGTTGTATCCAGCAACTTTACTGAAGGTGTATATCAGCTTTGGGTACTCCCCAGTGGAATTTGTAGGGTTACTTATACATATACTCTAATATTACCTGTAAATAAATGTTGATTTCTTCTTTTCCAGTCTGTATCTTTTTGATATCCTTCAGTTGTCATATTACTCTAGCTATAATTTCAAGTACTAATGTTGAATAGTACGGTGAGAGTGGACATGTTTCTTGTTACTGATGTTAGTGGAATTCCTTTGAGATTCTTTCCCTTTAATTTGATGTTGGCTATAGCCTTACTGTTATGTTTAGATATATCCTTTGCATCTCTAACTCTCTAGGACTTTTATCATAAAGGGGTGTTGAGTGTTGAGTTTTATTAAAGACTTTCTACAGCCAATGAGGTAATCATGGTTTTTTCTAGCAGTTTGCTGATATGATGGATTACATTTATTGATTTTCATATACTGAAGAACCCTTGTATCTCTGGATTGAAAAGTGCTTGACCATGATGAAAAACCTTTTTTTGATGTGTCCTTAGATTTGGTTTGCAAGTATTTTATTGAGTAGTTTTGAAGATTCACAAGGGAACTATGTATGTCTTTGTTGGGTCTTTGTGTCATTTGGATATCTCATTGACTGTGACCTTGTAAAACAAATTGGGCAATGTTCCTTCTGTTTCTATTTTCTGGAATGATTTGAGAAGTATTGACATTAACTCTTCTTTGAAAGTCTGGTAGAATTCTATGCTAAAATCATCTGGCCCTTGGCTTTTATTTTTCCTAAGAAACTTTTAATGACTGCTTTTATTTCACAAGGAGTTTAAGCCTATATAAATTTCTTATCTGATCCTGACTCATCCAATTTGGTGGAGTACAGATTTTTAAAGTATATCATTATGATTCTCTGTATTTCCTGGGTGTCTCTTATTATATCTCCCTTTGTGTTTCTAATTTTGTTAATCTGGATATTCTCTCCCTGCCTTTTCATTAGTTTGGAAATGGGTTTGTCTATCTTTTAATTTTCTCAATGAACCAACTCTGTTTCATTGATTCCTTTTACTGTTCTCTATGTTTCTATTTTATTGATTTCAGCCCTCAGTTTGATTATTTCCAGCAGTCTATCCTCTTGGGTGTGCTTACTTCTTTTTGTTCTAGAGCTTTCAAGTGTGTTGTTAAATTCCTAATATGAGATCTCTCCAGTTTTGTTTTGTTTTGTGTAGGTGCTTAGTGATTTCAACTTACCTATTTGCACCACTTTCACTGTATCACATAAGTTTTGAATTCATTTTTATTATGTCCTAGAAAGTCCTTAATTTATTTTTCTTGACTTTCTTTTTATTTAGTAGAGAATTGTTTAGTGTCCATGTGTTTGTATGCTTCCTATTATTTTTGTCATTGTTGATATCCAGCTTTAATCCATGATGGTTTGATAGGATGCAGTGAGTTATTTCAATTTTCTTGTATCTCTTGCTTTATGTCAATATATGTTGTCAATCTTAGTGAGAGCAATATAAGATGCAGAGAAGGTATAGGCTTAAGTGTTTGGTTAAATGTTTAGTAAACATCAGTTAGGTTCACTTGACTTGTAACATCTATTAGGTACATTTAGCATTTCTCTGCTTAGTTTTTTGTCTGGATACCCTGTCCATTGGTAAGAATTCAGTACTGAAGCTACCCATTGTCAGTGTGCAAGGGTAAATATGTAATTTAATCTGTAATAGTGTTTGGTTTACTGTTGGACATAAAACCATGCCAGGAAGTTTGATAAGGTAGAACAGATTGAGCCCCAGAGACTTGGTGGACACACACCTCACAGACTCCTGGCCGTGCTCCTCACATAAAAGAAATGGTGTTCTGTGTTCACATTGGCCCAAAACAGACTTCTTCATGCTAATGAGGTACCTAGGGGCGCAGAGGGCTTAGCCAATAAGCTTCCCTTTCTACTCCTAGTCACAACTGCCACCAAGCCTGCCTCCACTAAGCTAAGGACAGTCACTGCTGGGACTAATTGGACCTCCCCTGCCCTGACCTCCTCCCCCCTGAGCCCAGGCCAGATGCTGTCCCCAGCTTGTAAGCCCCTGACTCAGTTCTCTAGCTTGCAGGCCTCTGACTCAGTTCTCGGCTTTTCCATGACTCCCAGTAGTGCCTGGATGTTCAAGAGTCTGAGGACCCTATGGCCCTGGCCTTGTCACAGGCCTGGGGAACCCCGAACTACCTCTAGCTTTTCCACATCTCAGAGTGCACTTTCCCAGGCCCCAGAGCAGTTTATCAGAGCTGCCCTACAGCTGGCCCAGGACCACCCTACAGTCATGGGGTGAGTGCAGTCAAACTCCCTGTGTTCTGCCTCCCCAAGCAGCCATGCCCAGCAGCAGAGCTGACACAGACTGATGGTTTACAAACGTGGGTACCCTGTGTTGGGGCATAGATGTTAAGAAATAAAATGACATCTAGGTAGATTTTTCCTTTGATGAGTATATAGTGTCCTTCTCCATCTCTTTTGATTAGTTTCAGTTTGAAGTCTAGTTTGTTAGATCTTAAAATATTTATGCCAGCTTGGTTTTTAGGTCTGTTTGGTTGATTTTGTTTTCTTAGACTTTACCCTGAGGTAATGTCTATCTATGGTGTTGAGGTATATTTAATGGATGCTGCAGAAAAGTGGAACATATTTTGCATCATTCTACTAGTCTTTTCTTTGTAAATTGAGACCATTGATATTGAAAGACATCAACAACCAGTAGTTGTTGATTCCTATTATTTTGTTATTGTTATGGTTGTTGATGATGGTAGAGGTGATGGTGGTGCTGGCGTGTGTGTGTGTGTGTGTGTGTGTGTGTGTGTGTGTGTCCTTCCCTTCATTTGGTTTTGCTCATGTGAGATCATTTGTTCCCTGTGTTTCTTGGGTGTATTTAATTCCCTTGGGTTGGAAGTTTCCTTCTAGTACTTTCTGTAGGGCTAGACTTAAATATAGAAACCGCTTAAATTTGGCTTTATCATCTAATTTTCCTGGGCTTAGTAGTCTAGGCTGATATCTGTGGTCTCTTAGCATCTGTAGCATATCCTGTCTATGATATTTTGGCTTTTAGTCTCTATTGAGAAGTCAGGTATAATTCTATTAGGTCTATCTTTATATGTACTTGGTCTTTTTCCCTTGTAGCTTTCTTTGTTCTATGCATGTAATATATGTGTTCTGTATATGTGCTAAAGAGACTTTCTTTTCTGTTCAAATCTCCTTGGTTTTCTGTATACTTCTTGTACTTTTATAGGCATCTCCTTCAGATGAGGAAAAACTTCTATGATTTTTTTGAAAACAATTTTTGGGCCTTTGACTTGAGTTTCTTCTCCTTCCTTTTTGGTTTAGTCTTATCATAGTTTCCAAGATTTTCAGGATATTTTGTGTCAGGAGTTTTTTTTTAAAATTAACATTTTCTTTGACCAAAGTATCCATTTCCTCTACTGTATCTTCAATGCCTGAGATTCTTTCCTCCCTCTCTGATGTTCTATTCATCAAGCTTGCATCTCTAAGTCCTATTCAAATTACTAACTTTTTCATTTCCAGAATTCTCTGAGTTTTCTGTATTGCTTCTGTTTCCAGTTTCATGTCTTGAATGGCTTTATTTATTTTCTTATACTGTTTGTGTTTTCCTGGATTTCTTTAAGGGATTTATTAATTTTCTCTAAGGAGCTCTATCATCGTCATATGGGAAATTTTAAAGTCTTTTTCTTCAGTTTCAGCTGCATGGGAGTATTCAGCGCATGCTGTGGTAGGATGGCTAGGCTCGTGTGGAGACCTACTGCACTGGCTGTTACTGATTTTGTTTGTACTCTGGTTTCTAGACATTGGGATTGGGTTGACTATAGGTCTAGTTGCTTATTCTGGATTTGTCCTCATTTGTTCCTTGGTTTCTGTTTCTTCTCTGGGTTTTTGGAGAGTGTGATGCCTGTGTCACCTGGTAGGAAATTTTATTTGGACTTGCTAGTTGTGGCCACTGAGAGTTCCAGGCAACATGTGTTTTTCGATATGAGAAGCTGACACTTAGGAATGTAAATAAATTAGAGGTGTAAGGGATTCCACAGAAGGAGAGTAGAATGTTCAACAAGGGTCTGCTTATTTAGTCTCTTTGGAATGAGGGAGGCACCACTGATGGTCTGCTGTAGGGCTGGGGATATGATGGAGGGGAAGGATCTAGAAGAACAGAAGGAGAGGGGACCATCTACAGACAGCCTTCCTGCTTTCTTCCCAGGAGTGATCTATAGGTTAACAGGGAGTTGGTTCAGGGATAAAGCAACAGGGAGTCGAGGAGAGGGAGAGAAGGGAGAGGTCTGTGGGAGCCACAGGAGATATGAGTAAAGAGGGAAGAAAAGCTGCAGCAGGTGTCATGTTGTAGACCTGGGAATGAGACTAGGGGAATGAATATGAATGAACAGGGAGAAAAGAGAGGATCTGCAGATATTCTACCCAGTTTTCTCTTCATTAGTTTTTTCAACCAATATTTCTGGGTATCACTTATATCCAGGCTTTAGAGTAACTACACTGTGGCATAATACAACTATTATCCAGACAAATTACTGTAGGCAAATCTGATCAGCAGCCTGCTGAAATCCAGGGACATTTTTATGTATTTTATCATTTAGTCTGCCAAGTCAGTAATCTAGACATCAAAATAAAAATTAATACTTGCTTATATTGTTCTGGATAGTCTATGTATTTTTTTTGTAAGATTTGTAGAATGTTTTCAGGGTGCTGAGTCTGTTATGAGAACCAGGAGTCCATAGGACAGCACATCACTTCCTAGCTGCTTGCAGTCTGGTGAAGAGTCACAACGTCAAAGCTAGCTCCTTGTTAAATGTTGCATAACTCCTATGAAGTAATCCATTCTGAAACCTTGCCAACCATTAATTTGAAGTTCAAGGGGCAAGACGTGGTCTTTCCTAATTTACATATCTAACCAATTATTAAAGTTGGCATTGTATACTTGATCACCTTTTAAGGATAGTAAATTTAATAAAATGGCATCTTAAAAAAATATTCAAAGTTCCATGTTAGCTCAATCTGCAAAGCCCGAGATGCTTAAAACTTTTTAAGTATTATTATATAAATAATGAAATAAATCAGGGAGACAGATACTGCAAGTGGCAAGAATACTGGAATAAACACAGAACATATAAAATAGTGTAATTCAACATATGGACCATGAAGATTAAATTTCACATAATGAAATTCACAATATCCTCTCTTATTATGTTTGCAAATTCAATGTTCTCACCGGAGGTACCATTCCTCCTTTCATAGTCCAAAAGGGAAACCCATGGCTGGAGGCCTAAGTTCCTAGCAATCATCCTTGAAAGTTTCATTGTATAGTCACGCAATCTAACTATAAAACAGATAGTTATACCCCTAAATGGTTAAATATTTCATAAATATAAACTACAATATGTTCTTTGGAAGAGCATGTGGTCACAGAATCAATTCAAATCCCTCTGGAAAATCTGAGATTTATTCATTCAGTGCCAGTGTGGAAGCAGACCCAGTGGTCTCATGCAAATCACAAACTCCATCACCAACAGCAAGCATGCCATCAGATTAGCTCATTTTCCCAGATACTCTTCAAAAACCTATAGACAGTGACATGTACTCTCTTTTTTTATCTGCACTAACAACAGGAGATATTGATTTGAGGTTAATATGGGATTAAGTTCATGTGTTCATGAACATGGTATTAATTTTAAAAATCATGGAACTTACTGGTAATTAACATCAATGGTTTCCTAACTCAACAAGGAAAAAAAAGTGATTTTCTTCATAAGCTTAATGATGGTATAATTAATATATACTTCATTTGTTTCAAGAATTTTTGTGCCCAATACAGTTGTAAAGAAAGCCATTGGCAACTTGCAGGCAAAAGGACAACTCTTGCATCTTTTTAAGTTGCTTTCTAGCTTCTTAAGTTCTCTGTCATTTCACCTAACTCTCTTCTATCTTGATATTATTTGAAATAATACATGTAGAAATAGGAGTTATGCTGTAAAGAGCAGCAAGCCACTGTTTGATGATAATATAATCTCAAGCTCTATATCTCAAACTCCTCTTCCCCTGTTCCTTCCTATATGCATTTCCATATAAATCAATAAATTTAAGTCTTTGCTATCTAATTCTATAAGTCTGAGTTCTGTAAGTCTGTAAGTCTTAATAAAGTTATCTGTATCTTACTTCCAAATGCTAGAAAATAGGTTGTGTATGTTTCACTTAAATTAATAAGTTTAATATCCTTAAAGATGATAGGACTTTATAGTTTAAGTATCAAAATTAATTAAAGGATTTAGATATAAACATAGGTAATGATCTTACTTTCTTTCTAGAGATTTGAATTATTCCACATTTTTTCTTCCTCCCATTCTGTAGCAAGCATGCCCCTTTTTAAGCCTTATTGTTCTCTATTCATCAAAATATCATAGTCAGGACAACCTACAAATACAATTGCAAACTGGACTATATGCAAAGGTGTCTTTTGTTTAGCTGACAGGATATTAAAAACACTGAATTCACCTTCAGTAATTGCCCAGGAAGGGCAATTAAAACCAAAAGTCCTTATCTCTTCAGACAAGGGGAAAAATGGTAGCACTGAGCATTCTCTGTGTCTAAATTCAACTTAATTCGAACTACGTTAGACCCACTGCCCTTCTCAATCAATATAATGTCCATCATATTATAGAAACTTATAAAACATACAATGACTATTCTGAGATCTCATCCATCAAAATTTTGTATATACTAATTTTATTTAATGTCACAAAGCATTGATTTAGAATTAGTTAATATTGTCTGTGGAAAAGCATTTCCCAGAATGCATATTCTTTTTGACATTTGCTTTCAGGTAGCCTTCTTAGAATCACTGGGTTAATATTGGAATCTAACCTGATGTAAAAGCCTAACCTCTACATATACAATTTTAAATCACATAAAGCTTCTTTTTCCTCATATTCTTTCTTTCCAACATTAAAAAAAAAAATGATACCACAGTCTGGCCCTGAACCATTTCACACACAATTTCAGGCCATTCCTCTACATTCCCAGCCCAGTTTTTATCACATGCTGAACTGATGAGAGAGTCAACAACTAAGGCTCCTGCATTTTCAATGTATCTCTGTTAACTCAGCAGTCATGAAAATTGGCTACACATGTGAGAGCAAACATGCACACATGCCTATGATCTTTCATTATCCAATACCCATGGAGGACTGGCTTCAGGACTCCTAAACATACCAAATTCCACAAATGTTCCTAATATGCACGGTGTAATATTGGCATATTCCCTACACTCATACTGTGTTATGGTTCAATCATCCCTAGATTAATTATAAAACAGTATAACAAAAACATATGGAAAGTTGTTACACCCTGTTGCTTAGGGAACCACGATTGCAAAACCAATCTTTTCACAACAGATACAATTCATCCTAAATTTTTTTGCTCCCTGTTTGGTTAAGTCACGGATGTGCTGCTTACAGATACAGAAGTCTGACTGTTTAAACTCTCTAGCTCTATGGACATCCTCTTCTTCCTACTTCTTAAAACACAGGACAAAGCTGAAAATTGTGTTTCCCAGGGAAGGCTCACATCCTGGAGCTTCTGTGTCTGATCATATCGTCTGTCTTCACAATTTAACTGACTTTACTATTCAGCCATGATTTTGAGACAAAGATGAGTAGGATGGTGGTGAGAACTTTTAGGACTCTCTCATTGCTCTACAGAATCTCACAGTAGACCCAAGGATAGTAGGAGCTTGGCAGAAGACTGACACAAACAGGAGAAAGACTGTTACTTTAATGTGAATGATAACAGGCCTCAATGTTTCTGAAGGTTTCCTTTGCCACCTCTCCTCAGGTAGCAGTAATATGGAGACCTCAAAGAAAGCTCACCAAGAACATATTTAGCCCAGCACTCCTTTTTTCGTTTCAGTCACATCTAAAATGGGAATAAAGAATGCCCTTCCCAGGGTGTTGCAAAGATTAACTGAGTTAACAACATACATAAAGCTCTCAGAACAGGGCCCAGTGCACAATTCACTCTCATTAAATCATGTTATAAGAAATACAGTATAGGATACAAGAGGGCAAAGGACATTAAATTTAGAAAAGAGCTTGAAAATGGTTTTTCAAAGCCGGAGGCAAGGAGAGGAATTATTTGTGGAAAATAGCATTCTTTATCTTCTCAAAATACAGAATTATTTAATATGTCTAGCACACTGGCAAGAGAGCTGTTATTTAAGTTATTTGCTCTCTTGCTTTTCAGCCAAATACAGGGAAGGTTTTCCAACTCTAGTTTTGCAGGTGGATCTTTTTCTTTATAAAGATAGTGTCTGACAATAGCTTTAACATCTGCTGGTGTGTCTGACACTGGCCCATCCATGATAGGTCATGTCCCACAAAGACTGACTTAATGACCTGCATGAGAAATATATGTATGGTTCATTTTCATTTCAGAGAAGTTGGTCGTTGTTTTAGTAAACACTGGCAGTCATTGCTCATCTTCTCTATGGTGTCACCATGTAGCCTGGTGGTTTTCATAAACAGCAAGTCAGCTCATGGTTTCTAATCCTGGTGTTCTCTCTGGTAATTCCAGTAGGGACATGTAACCCCAAAAGAACAAAGCAAAGTGGTTCTTTGTGTGTCCAGTTAAGAGAGAGAACCCTACTGAGGCCACAGTGACTCAAATGTGTCTTTAAAAGCAACAATATAAGTGGGACATAGAGCAGAGCATGATGAGAACAAAGTAGACCATTATTGGTCAAGAATTAGAATATTACTATTGATGGAGGGAGGGACTTGAGATAGAGAGAGTAGACATGGTGAGTCCACGAGAAGCCCTGCAACCTCAGGTAGCCATCTCTACTATCTAAATCCAGTTTTCTTCAGTAAAAAGGATAATAGGCAAAAACTGCCATGCATAGCCAGCTATTCTCTTTCAAATACGATGCCAATGAATAGCCAGAGAATTGCTGCCATCATAATAGTCCACTTTACAGATGATAAAGCTGAGGAATGGGAGTTAATTTTCCAAGATCACCTGCCTAAAAGGCAGAGAAAAAGCAGGGCAGTGGTGGTGCATGCCTTTAATCCCAGCACTTGGGAGACAGAGGCAGGCAGATTTCTGAGTTGGGGGCCACCCTAGTCTACAGAGTGAGTTCTAGGACAGCCAAGAGCTATACAGAAAATCCCTGTATTGAAAAAACCAATAAATAAATAAATAAATAAATAAATAAATAAATAAATAAATAAAATGAAAAAAAAAAAAAAAACAGAGAAAAGAAGATTCCCAGGCCAGCCCAACTCTAGAGTCTGTAGCTTCCCCACAATGCTGTCTTGCTTCTCTGAAAAGTTTGGAAATAGCACCACAATTTCATGTATATAATGTAACACTGTCCATATAAAATGCTAGAAAAGTGGATCATGCAAATGGATGTGATAGCAGTGTCAAAATGTCCTAAAAGTCTGTAAAGGTTCTCCATCTCTGCACTTCTTCAGAGCACCAGTGCCCAAGTCACACCTACCTTGGCTCACGGATCACACTATAGACAATGTATGCCTGAGCGATCTCAAAACTTGTTGCAGCTCTCTAGTCTGCAAAGCCAAATATCAAAAAATCTGTCAAGGTACCTTCTCAACATAAATTAAAATTTGAAAGGCATTAAAATTGAGCAGAAATGTATCAATATACCAGCTTTATATTCAAAGCACTAAGCTTATACAAAAGCAGTAGAGGAGTACCTGCTTTGTTTCCAGTGTTGTGATGGGGAATGGTGGGAGAGGGTATCACAGAAAGAATAATGAAGACTCAGCCTCCTCTTCAAATGTGCAGTCCAACAGAGAGAACAAAGTGCGTTCAGATGCCGTAAGATTGACAGAGATGCAGATCTCAACTCAAACATGGAAAGCTCAAGGAAGGGAGCTGCTTTCGAGTCTCTTTCAAGGAGGGGAGCTTGTTTCTGAGGCTTCCTTCACCAACAGCACAGTGGTCGGTATGAGATGCATGAAAGAATGTAGTGACTACTTTGAGATTTCTGGAATTTTGGTCTCTTAAAAACCACAGGAATATTATAAGGTTGCGCTTTCGTTTTAATCTCTGTTTCAGGGGTGTGGGGTTACTTTAGACTGTCCCCAGCAGCTATGATTTGCCTTATGCTCGAGCAGAAGCATGGTTTTGCCAGCAGGAGATAATTTCTGTGATGATGTGAAGTCTGGAATTCTAAGAAGTTTTCAGAAGGTACATAAATGCTAGGACTGCGAGAGGTAAGGTGGGTAGTTGTTGGCCATTTAGGAAGATTGGTGGCAGTTTGATAGTGACCATGGCCAAGGAAGAAACAAAAGGAAATAAATTAGGTTCAGGGATTGCTTTCCCTTCTATCCTTTTCCTCTCTCGTCTCTTCTTTTGTTCCCTTCTATCCTTGTTTCTCTCCTATCTAATGTTAGGGGTAAAACCAGTGGGATTAAGGGTGGGATAAACAATAACCCATGAAGCATTAAAGAGCAGCTATAAAAGGAGTCTCTAGTCAACTGATAGCATCTCAGTTTTTACCCATGTTCCACTGACTCTCCTCTTAATGTTTCTCCCATTGTGGTCTGGGTGTCCCCAGAGAACTTCTCCATATGTTCTGTAATAAAACTTCTAGATCCCCATGGGAGATCATGGGTCATTCTCCGGTTGTGCTTTGATTTGATTGGGGGGTGGGGTGGGTAAAATTTCCTGCACTGTTCCTGATAACTCAGTCCAAATCTCCAGGGCCTCTTATTGAGAGTCCTGCTACATATCAAGAATCCTATTGCCGCTTTCTATAGAAATGTCCAGTTCATGCTAGTACCATGCATCCCAGGGTCTAATCTCACTTGTTTCTTCATTGTACATGGCTCACTGTAACTATACAGGTCATAAGCCTGAGCTCACAAGAACTAGGACACAAATGGATTTTCACAAGAATCACTGCACTTTGCAAACACTGGCTCATGACTCCTGAAATAAACCCTTCCTCTGACTTAGGCATTAAAGCAAACTCTCCTAGATAAAAATCATTCTAATTCTTTAGTTCTTTCTATAAATTTGACTCAAAATGAGCTCACTAATGAGCACTACAGACATTTTAGAATCTGTATTAGCTGCCCAATATTATGCCTAAGATTATAGTATAATCCTTATTATTTTTAGGACCCAGCATTTGCCCATACTGTTGCAAGGTCCACTATAAATTAGGCTCCACACATCACAATTTTGATACATCTTATTGCATACAGCTGTGGAGAGCCATGTGTGGGGATTTCTATGGGAATAAAAAACATTTTTCCCAAAACTCTGAGTGCTGTGGAGTTACACAGAGAAGTCTGTAAATGCAATAAACAATCAGAGTTCTTTTTTTCCATTCTAGATCCTCCCAAAAGGGGAATTACAGTTTTTTTCTTTTTCTTTCTTTCCTTCTTTCTTCCTTCCTTCCTTCCTTCCTTTCTTTTATTTTTTTTTGGGGGGGGGATTGGTTTTATAGCACTTTTTATTTTTATTGTTTTTATTTTTTCTTTCTATTGGATATTTTCTCTATTTACATTTCAAATGTTATTCCCTTTCCCAGTTTCCCTCCCTTCTGCAAACACCCTATCACATGCTCCCTCCCCCTGCTTCTATGAGGGTGTTCCTCCACCCACCTACCCACTCCCCACCTCCCTGCCCTCAATTCCCCTACACTGGGACATCTATCAACCCTTCATAGGATCGAGGACCTCTCCTCCCACTGATGCATGACAAGGCTATCCTCTGCTACATATGCAGCTGGAGCCATGTGTACTCCTTTGTTGATGGCTTAGTCCCTGGGAGTTTGAGGGGTCTGGTCGATTGATATTCTTGTTATTCTTATGGGGCTGCAAACCCTTTCAACTCCTTCAGTCCTTTCTCTAACTCCTCTATTGGGGACCCCAGGCTCAGTCCAATGGTTGGCTGCTAACATCTGCCTCTGTATTTGTAAGGCTCTGGCAAGGCCTCTCAGGAGACAGCCATATCAGGCTCCTTTCAGCATGCACTTGTTGGCATCCACTATAGTGTCTGGGTTTTATAACTGCATATGGCATGGATCCCAAGGTGGGACAGTCTCTGGGTGGCCTTTCCTTCAGTCTCTGCTCAACACTTTATCTCCATATTTGCTCCTGTGAATATTTTGTTCACTTTCTAAGAAGTACTGAAGAACCCACACTTTGTTCTCCCTTCTTATTGAGCTTCATGTGGTCTGTGACTTGTATCCTGGTTATTTGGAGCTTTGGGGCTAATATCCACTTATGAATTAGTGCATACCATGTGTTTTCTTTTGCGACTGGGTTACCTCTAAAAGGTAAATTATAATGGATTAGATTAATTCAGAGGTAGGGAGCAGGTAGAAGTAGGGAGTATATCTTTGACCACTGCTGGACATGAGCATGTGTGGGACCTTCTATGATGTATAATTAACTGTTAATGGGCTGGAGAAGTAGCTCAGCAGTGAAGCTGCTGTGTTGCATGTATAATAAAGTCCTGTGTTCAATCCCTAACCTTGCCACAACACAAAAAGGTTAATTATAATGAAGTTAGCCAGCTAAGCCCCTCATTCAGATCTTCTTGTTTCTGTTGCTTGGTTGTCCTAACCACGTGTCACTGGGCTGGATACTGATTTTGTGACTGTGGTGGGAGGTTTTGAAGTATTTATCTCCTACATCTTAGAACTGAAATGCCCTTTCTGTTATTCTATCTTATCTTAAAGTTGGCTTTCCAATGAGATATGTTTTTTGTGTATCCTGCCCTTCTGATTGTTTATAAGTCCTGAATGATCATAGTGTTTGTATATGTTGTTCAAGTAACTAGCAAACCAATGCAAGGCTTCCAGTGATACCTGTTTTCTGGAGGAATGCTGTTTTTCAAATGTAGATATACTAATGTTTTGGGGTGGAAGGGGGTTGTTTGTTTTTAAGCTTTTTCTGAAATTTGACTTATCCACTAAGCCAGCTGGAAGAATGACAAGGTTTTCTTATCTAGGGCAAACCTAGAGAGTCTCTCCTACCCTCTCCAGACACTCCCCAGCACAAAAGAGTTAAAGCACCTTGGCAGTCCTGCCCAGTTATTAGCAGCATACTATCAAATCCAGAGGAGAGAGGAGCTGTACGGAGTGGTTTTGAGTCCTCCTTAATCCCTCCTCAGGTAAAGACTGACCTTTACCTGTTACTCCTATTAACAGTGATCTTCCTTCTACATTTCTACCTTGTCTAACTTATGTTCCTTTGTAGCTGAGACTTTGAACGGGGCTGTTAGCATCCTTATATACTGACTCATAGACTTTGTGTCACAGTGATTCACAACTGCAGGACAAACACAACTACACAATTGACACACATTTGACATAGCTTTATAGAATGGCTCAATAACTACAGAGCGTGAGTACCACCTCCTGCTGCTCCATCCTCAATCCCAAGCGACACACGCTTCTCAGGAAATTGTTCCAGTTACTTCAGCATTGGCCATGTTGCAGCATCTTCTTCTTCCCTTCTCCTACTCTCCTTCCTTCTTCTTCCGTGTCTGTTCTTCTCCCCCACTTACTGCTTCCCCTCTCTCTTTCTTTCCTTATTATTCTTCCCTTCACTCTTCCTTGGCCCAGCATTTCCTTTTTCTCCCTGTTATTTCTCCCCTTTGTCTCTGTGTCTCTCCATGTATGTGTGCTCTTTCAAAGAATGACAGGTGCCTAATACAGGTTCTGGGTGCTGAGCAGTCGATCATTTTAAATGTAAAGCATGATGAAACCCTCGAGATGTAAAGTATCCATTCCATCACACCATATCCAAAGAAGTGTGGGCAGCAGCACCAGTTCACTGTCACCACAGATGCTAACCTTGGAACTCCTGGCCAATAGACTGGTGTCAGGCTTACTCACTATGCAGTCAGTTTCCTACAGTGACCTCTTGGGAAGGAAGTTACTATGATGCCTATATAAAGAAACAGGAATCACATTTCACTTCCTTATGAGTAGAGCATTTTTCATAGAATATATGGAATTATCCTGCCAGGAAACTAGTCTCCTTTCTATTATTCGATTACCTACTTTTATCAGCACAGACTAATGGATATTTATTTTAGTCTTTGGTTTATAATCAATTAATATATTATTAACTTTGTGGAACTGCCCTATCCCTGACCATTGAGAATGGTTTCATGCTGACTCTTCTCAGTCTGATATGTTCTATTATTTTTTAAAAGTATTTCCATTTTTTAGTCCTCATAGTACAAGATCCTCAAAGATCTTCTGTATTTCCTTTCTTAATCCAAATTTTAGCTATTTCTTTTTTCCTTTTTATTTACTTTTTATTAGATATTTTCTTTATTCACATGTCATATGATATCTCCTTTCCCAGTTTCCCCTCTGAAAAAATGAAAAAAAAATAAAAATGAAAAAACAAAAACATAAATAAATCTCTGTCCCCTCCCCCCTGCCCTTTGCTAGAGAATGATATGACTACACACTGAGATACACTGGATGCTCCAAGAGTGCTATACTTCTCCATCTTCTTAGGATGCAGAGCTGAGAAATATGCAAACACAGGATGATTCATGTGCCTCTGTGTATCTGCAATATGTACTCTGTCTACCCCATCTTCTTTTATTTGTATTGTTAATGGGAGTTCTTACTTAGAGTACCTTCTCTGTCTACCTGTATCCACATCAGTATTGGTAATGGGACTTCTTACTTAAGTCTTTAATGCTCATCCAGTACTGTGTGGCTCCTTCTAGATTCCTGTCTGTCATGTTTCTCTGTTTCCCCTCACTCTGACAGCCTGAAGCCTCTCCACAGCTTTGCATATCTACCACACAAATAAACAACATTCTTCAAAATATCAGACCAATTAGGATCATATTTAAGATCCTAAAAACTATGACAGACTGAGGAGGCCTAATGACTAAAAACTTATATAGATCCTGAAAGACAAGAGGATAAGGTAAAGCTAAGGGAAGTCCAAAGGCAAAGACTTTAATTAATAATTGTGTTTTATCACTGGCTTCTTAGCCATCACAAAGCCATCAAGTGATGACAGAGGAAAACTAAATAGTACACATGGGAACTCTGAAAAATGCTTGAAACTTGTCTGTAAATACAATCTCACTCTAAAATAATATTTATTACATCTAAAGAAATCATAAAGGTCTAAAAGTACCAGCACAGATGGGGAAGAAAGTATTAGCCCTGTCATCTCTTTTTATAATAATCTTTGTCATTTTGAAAATGAAAAGAAATATGTTTGTTGTTTCATTTGAGTTTCTTTGGTGACTAATGATGCAGGACTTTTGAAAACTTACTATAGCCATTTATATCCATGTCTTTTATTTGTTTTTGTTGTAACTGGATTCTTCAGACTTGCTGTTGACTGAACTTCCAAGGTTGTCAATGACAGTCTTGAGTTATGCTACTATCTCCATTACCGATTAACAGGAATCCTGCATTTAGAAAGATGAATCCTCAGTCACCCACAGATAACAATTTGGTACATGTGTAGGCATGTTTCTCACATCTATTTGGGACACTGTAAGCACCAAGAGACAGTGTTGAGGTCAAGAGCCTCTTGGCTATAATACATACTTGGTGTGACCTTGAAGAAGTTATTTAACCACCCCGACCTAGGCTTTCATATCTCTGAAACCCAGACAAATGACACATAACTACTGTATCTCAGATGATGTCACATGTGTGTAATTTACTTATCATGGACTCAGAAAGAGAATATACAACCAATAATTTAGAGGATGGAATAAGATATATTTTCAAACAAGGGATCAGATAGACATTCCAACACTAGTATCTGGTATTTTAAAACAACAAAATACCAATCTCTTTGTGATTAGATCCTTGGGATTATTATTTAAAAATAATGGAAGATCAAATATTACCACTAAGAAGATATTCTCTAGCTTCCATCATTCTCTGAGATCTAGTTGCTTTTAAATTTTCAGTGTAACATAAGAAAATGGGTCTAATTCAAAGTAAAAATACAGGGCCCTGTTATCTTTGGCAAACTTTTTGCTGTATGAGCACCAACTCCCCAAACCAGATGCTTCATTGAGTTTCCAACTGATCTTCAACCTTAATGAGCTTCAAGGAAATGTATGGGATAAATTTCATTATGACTATCAAATGGGCAACTACTTTGCTATTCCACAGAGTTGTCATCTTTGTAGTTCTCATTGCTGCTGTTTCTCTTGTTCAAGGACATGGGTATAATTATTGTGGCCCTCCTACTTGGAATATATGGTCCCATGAAACAGTATAGAAAACGTAATTTAGGTTATGCTTGGAAAATGGAACCTTAGAAACAAATTTAGTAGGAGAGTCAACATAGGATTAAGGACATTGGATTCTGGGTATTTGGCTAGATTTTCCTAGGAACACAGTCTATGGAGCCTCATTGAGGACAGACATATGCACAAACATTCCTTTTATTGTGGAGGGTGCTAGAGACAAACATCTTTAGTAAAGAAGCTACCAAAATGTTGGCAAACATTTTTTTCTTTTTTTAGATATTTTCTTTATTTACATTTCAAATTTTATCCCCTTTCCTCATTTCCCCTCCAAAAAAACCCCTATATCATCCCCATCTTCCTGCTCACTAACCCACCCACTCCCATCAACCAAAGAGTACACATTGAGAGACCCATGGCTCTAGCTGCATACGTAGCTGAGGATGGCCTTGTGGGAAATCAATGAGAGGAGAAGCCCTTGATCTTGTGAAAAGTTAATGCCCCAGTGTAAGAGAATGCCAGGACAAACATTTCTAAACAAATGTGTAAATATAATGCTTCCTGTTTCAACCAGCAGCACTTTGAAAAGACAATACAAGACAATACAACCTGAATCAACATTAGTTCAAAATCCTTATATTTTTTTCAGTGCTTAAAAATACTAGTAGCAGCCAGGTGACAGTGGCCCATGCTTTTAATTCCACCACTCTGGAACCAGAGGCAAACAGATTGTTGAGTTCAAGGCCAGCCTCATCTACAAAGTGAAGTCAAGGAGAGCCATGGCTACACAGAGAAACACTGTTTCAAAAAAACAAATAAATAAATAAATAAGCAAGCATGTTATAAGTGGTGTCATGTGTACTGTAATAGAACATACTCTTTCTCCTTCACTTTTTTCTCAATCCCCTTTCTCATTTCTCTCTCCTTAATGTACTTTCGCAATATACATTCACATCATGATCTGTATATAAACCTATGTTATATGTAGATCAGTTAAAGGATCCTTGGTGATATAACCCTTATGAGTTAACTGGTACATTCTTCTAGTAGAAGCCATCTCCCAGTGCTATGGCAAGCTCTGGGGTGGAGAAGACAGGTGTACTCAGCTGTGACTCGATGAGATACTAACAGCAAATGATATGGCCAGATTCTCATGGATAAAATGATGACAGGGTTGTTGTGACAGGGAAGAGATAATCATATCTTCCTCTTTTTAGGCTCCCAAGTCTTCTCTTATACAGATTCTCAATGCTATGGAAATAATTCTGCTTCTCAATGTAATTCATATCACAAAGAGAATGCAATAAAGACCAGGCATGATATAAGATGCATCCTTGGCCTTGGCAATACATAATACAGCCAGGGACACACAGATGTTCGCCCAAAAATAAGTACTATCATAAATAGGCCCTTTAACAAAGAAGAAACATGCAGTCAAGACCTTATTAAAAGAGAATAGAGCATATTGGTTGAAGTATAATCCATAGGTTGTTAATTCACCACTATAACTACAATCAATTTTTAGGATATTTCCAACAACCCAAAAGCCTTGTACACATTGGATGTCACTTTCTACTTCCACAAGGATGTTTCTGCACCTCAATTATGCTAAATAACTATAACCTACTATCTTTAGTCATAGATTTGTATGTTCTAGATGACTCACATCAGATAATATGTGGTCATTTGTAATATATTTCCTTTGTATGTTTTCAGTGTTCATTATTTTCTAGCACATATTAATGCTTAATTTTTCATGTCTAAATAATGAAATATACCACATTTTAGAAATATACCACATTTTAGGTATCCATAAGTAGTTGGGTATCCAAACATTAGTTGTTTCTGTCATTTGGTTCATATGAATAATATTCCCATGAGCATTTCTGCACAAGCTTTTTGGGTGGACATGGGTTTTTAGTTCTCTTGAATGAACTACCTAAGAAGGAAGTCAATGAGTGACTCTTTTGATAAACTTCTAGAAGGTAGTTTTCAAAGTAGCTCTCCCACTTCATGTTCCCAGCAGCAAGCTAGTTCTAGTCTTGACTAACCAAATTATTCCAGGCTTTTCCTGTTCTGTATTATGTTTAGAAATTTCTGATGTCAGGAGAGACTGCTTTCTTAGTCACTTTTGCCCAGTCTGTTAGCCTTACCCATGACATGCTCACTAAGCAACATGTGACTTGAAAACTTTGTACATAACCTCTCAGTCTCATTTTCCCTTGGGAGTTATGAAAAAGTAATATAGCAGAGCCTCACATGGTGGATAATAAATGATAAATGAATGCATGTATGCTATCTCTAGTATTATGGATTGGATATGAAATGGCCCCAAAGGGACACTCCACTAAAGTCATGGCCCCTAGCCAGGAGAACCATTGAAAGATAGTTAGAGTATGGGGAGATTATTCTCATCAATGAACCATACTATATATGTCCAACCCTTGGCCTATTGGCTGTCCTAGGATAGTTATAGATGTAGCCCAATGTATTTGTAAATGACAAAATCATATTGTGATGTCAAAATGTGGGTACCTCTGCAATATAGAATTTATGGATCCATAGATAAATTATCTATTTGCAGGTAATGTCTCATGGGGAGAAGTATTCTAGATTGTGACCTGGAAAGCTCCCTGTCACTAGTCCCTTGCTTCCTTGCTTGCTTTCTGCTTCCTCACGTCTACTAGGCAAGCAGCTCAGCTCTCACATGCTCCATATATTCAACCTGAAAAGGTCCAGAAAGAGCAGGCAGATTTCTGAGTTCGAGGCCAGCCTGGTCTACAGAGTGAGTTTCAGGACAGCCAGAGCTATACAGAGAAACCCTGTCTCGAAAAAACAAAAATCAAAACAAAAAAAAAGTTATGATTCTCTGAACAATAACTATGTAGATAACATTTACTAGATATTATAAATAATGTCTATGTGAGTTAGAATATAGAGGAGAGTATATATAGGTGATAGGCAAATTCTACATCATCATATAAAATGACTCAGGGCATCTATAAGATTTGGTGTCTTCATGGGGTCTTGCAATCAGGTACTGAGGGACACCCATTCTTAGCACACTATCCTACATTTACTAAGTGTTTGATGGCAACTATTAATACTCAATAAATGCAAAGAGTAAATCAGGAAAGTCAAACACTCCGCCGCCACCATAAGCCTTTAACAAGAACAAAACATAAATGGCAGATTCTTTAAATGTTTTGTTCTCTTGCCAGGTGGCTCCCTGAGAGCTTGACAGAGAAGGATTCCTGTCCAGAGCTACTCTGCTCTTCCAGCTGAGCAAATGTGATTTGTGAGCCAAGTGTTCATCATCCCCTTCCATCAGGCTATTTATGGCTCTTACAATTTCACTCTTGATGAGAATGCATAAAAATATTATTGGCTCTGTGTGCTTGCTTCATAATAGACAGAACATACACAGACAGTATTAAATATTGTTAACTGAAGGACTGAATAGGTTCACTAAAATGCCTGAATGCTGAGAGAATTTGTTAACCCCACTGGTGCCACATAAAGTACTGACAACATGTCCCTCATTCATTCTTACAAGGAGACCATTTGAAACAGTTCAGTTGGGCCATACAGAGGTAAGTGTCTGAATAAACAGCATGGCTCAGGGTTCAAGAGCCTGACTCACATGTTGTGTCTGGCATTCATATTACCTTAAGGAATTCATTTTATTCTCTGGATATCAGGGATTTATAAAAGTGATTTGTATACTGTGTCTAGAATGCTTTGGTACTCTTTATTTCCATGAAAATATTCAGAGTACAATTTATTGCCATGACTTTCTTCTCCTCCAAGAATTATCCATACATTTTATACATAGCATTTTCAGGCAGGGTGAGATGCACATGGAATCTTATGATGGACTATACTAAGTCACTTGCATTTGGCACAGATTCTCCAGCTGAAGACAGACATTGAGGAGGAATGTGCGTGGATAGTAAAAAAAAAAGTGTTCAGAGTTAGAAACTGGGTCCAATGTTAATCCATCAGGAGCTGCTCAGTTCAACTGCCTTCCAGCACTTCTGTACTCACTACATCTCTGTCTTTGTCTATTTCCTCCGAGGCTACATTACTCTGTACTAGCTTTCTGTCTTTTGTTACTTTTCTGCCTACTTCCTTGGTTTTTTTGTTTGTTTGTTTGTTTTTTGTTTTTAATTTTCTTGACTTTTCCAACATTGATGGCTCCTAAGGAACATGATGAATTTCTTCCCTGGCATTACATTTGCTTGTGTATATGATGATAACAGAAAAGAAGGGGGCCAATAGGATAGAAGGATTGTCTAGACAGAGAACATTCTCTCTCTTAAGCACATGTGCTCTGTGCAGATATCCCCAGCATGCTCAATCCAGGAAGACAGAGAGACAGGGGTCACCTGAAACAACCAATTTGACTAAATACATCTACAGTGCTTTCAGCTTTAAAATTCATTTCAAGCCAGGTCATTTTCTAAATGATTGCCGATGCTGAAATACTGTGTATCAAAGTGATTTTGTGACTGTCACAGTTCCCAGATCATAAAGTGACAGTGTTCAAAGGAAGGCCTGTCATTGAAGAAAGCAGCAAGAAAAGCGATGTCTGCATTCTGAAATCTCAGATGGAAAGGAAAACAATGGGGTGCTCATAGCTCTTTCCTTTGTAGCATATTACATACAAGGCAAGGTTCTCTATTTCTGTAATAACATGAATTATTATGGTTCAGACTTAAAATCACTTTTGTAATTCAGAGTACATATTAGCCTACGGCAGCATACATATTTTTTTCAGTTTTCAAAATACATTTCCTACCCTTGAAATACTATAACCCATGGAAATATAACTAAAAGGAGTCCATAAAATTATAAAATTAGGAGAGGGAGAAGTACTACATATCCTCCAATTGTAGTGACAAGAGCTAGAGATTGGCCTCCCAAATGTATAATGACAGGAACTGAGGACTAGAAAGATGGATTGACAGGTAAAACCACTTGCCAAGGAGCCTGACAACTTGGACTTCATAGCCTAAACCCATATGGTAGAAGGAAAGATTAATTCTTGCATGTCTTTGAAAGGGGGGCATTGGAGCAAAACCCATGAGCTAACAAAGAAAAAAATTGAAAACATTTTAGCATATTACATTCTACAAAACTTATTTTACAGGAAAAAATATTTCCTAACTATAATAACTCATTGGCACAGGGTTTTAATTACTGATAAGATATTTAGGGTTAAGCTGCAACACTGCCTTAGTAAATTTCAAATATTTCAGATAAGTTTCTCCTTTCTACTTTTTGAAGCCTTTCTCCCTCTGGTCAGTCATTGCTTCTAATTCTTTACCCTATAGTCTTATTGCCCTGTGGCTTTACAAAGCTCCAGTAACATAGGTAAAGTCTACAAACCACTTTGACACTGGCTTAACTATATGGTTTTTCTATCCAATTAGTGTTTGTGACATAAGACAGGAAAAAACTTTAAATGTGCAATTGAATTTGAACCCTGTATTTCTTCCATCTATCAGGTGATTCTTTTCTTGATGAAATAAAGTTGTACTCATGCTGAAAAGTATGTGGATAAAAAGAAGGACCTGTAGCTACCTATGCAATCACTTTAATGAGGCTAAAAGCAAGTGTATTAAACAGGAAATTAAGAATCAAAGTAAAGCCAGGCCTGGTGGCACACACTTGAAATCTAAAATATTCATGAGGCTGAGACAAGATGATTTTTAAAAGTTCAAGATCAAGCTGGACCAAGAGTGAGCTCAAAGCTAGCCTGGGTAAATTAGTGAGACCTTGTCTCAAGACAAAAATAAAACGAGGGCTAAGGATAATATCCCAGGGTTAGAGTGCTATCTGAGATTTAAATAGGCCACAGGTTCAGCACAGTACAAGAAAGCCAATCTAAGCAGAGAGTTAACATTTTGACCCATACCTTATAATCTTGAGCTTGGGATGGTGAGAAGGAAAGCTAGACAATATGAGGCCAACACGAGTTACATAGTGAGTTCAAGTCCAGCCTAGGTTGGGTAATGAGACACAGTCTCAAAAAATCAAATTTTTAACAAATTTAACAAATTCAAATAGAATATATAAAATATTTATAGTAAATGAGTATTCTTAATAATTCTTCTTCTAAAATTTCCCTTATCTCAAATTGATTGGTTATGAGGTCAGATTTTATAAGTTCCCTGTCATCTATAACCCTATAAAACTCCATCCTCTCCCCTTTGCATTAAATCATTTTTCTTAAAATTCACCCAGAATACCAGTAATCTCATGAAATTGATGACAAAGTCCAAGAGCCTGAATTTGATTCCTAGAACCCAGGTGGTAAGAGAAAGCTGACCCCCCCAAAATTATATTCTCACCTCTGTATGTTCACCATGGCTATGCCTAACTACACACACACACACACACACACACACACACACACGCATGCACACACACACACACATGCACACACGTACACACACACACGCGCACACACAAAATGAATGAGGTATTTTTAAGATACAAAAAGTATTTTATTAGTTGTTTAAGAATTTTATACAATTCATTTTGATCATATTTATCTTGCCTCCCTGAACTCTTTCCAAATGCATCTCTCCCCATGCCCTACTCATCTAACTTTATATCCCCTTTTAAAAACAACAACAACCAAACACTTAGTGGTTAGCCTATCAGAAGCCACATCCTTAAGGAGACGCTCGATCTTGAAGTACCGTAAATTACCAGTAGCTCCTCAGCTAGGATAGGACTCTGTGCTTACCTCCCTCGCCATGGTGGGGTTCTATTGGTCTTGAGGTTGTGTAGCTCTTGTACATACTGTCACAACCACTGTGAATTTATATCTGCCACTTTCCTGCTCTGTGCAGAAAACAATCCCCTTGTAATCAGCCACCATTTTTGCCCTTACAATGTTTTTGCCTCTTTTCTTCAGTGAATTCTGAGCCTTGGTAGTAGGAGGTATGATGTAGATACTCCATTTAGGATTTATTCTCTGCCCCATGGCCTGTTGTGGGTCTCTTTGTTCATCACCATCTACTCCAAAACAAAGCTTCTCTGATGACGGTTGACAGAAGCACTAATTTTAAGTATAATGGTAATATTATGTCCATTTAGTAGGTTGTCTCCTAGGGTCTATTACCTATCTAGTCATAAATAGTTACAATTATAGTACCACATATGAGTTTCATCTTGTGATCAGAAAGTGATTGGATACTCCTATGACACTTATGTCAAGACATTGTACACTGGGCATATCTTGATCCCAGGGTTTGTAGTTGGGCAAAACTAATGGTTACTGCTCTCCTTTTGAAGTATTATATCATCTTCTATAACTCTGTCTAGGTGCTAGGTAGTCACATGTCTCAAGCTTTTTTTTTAAAATTTATATCCCATGTAGAGAAAATCAATGATAACCTGGCACATAATTTGCAACCCAATACACTAAGTGTTAAGATTCCAATTATTTTCAGAATTCTTTTTGTAATTTTACTTTTTAAATACCCCCACATTTATCTTTTGAAATATTAATTTCATAAAGCATATTTACACAGCACATGTGCTGTGATAAATCAATCAATTTTACTGAATTTCAAACAGAACTAAACTTAGAGCATATGCTCATCCAAGTGCCCTCTGTTCTTTTATTAGGTGAACTAAATAAGACATCAACATGGACTTTGCATGTACAAGGCATTCAATAAATTAAATTTAGTTTGTGAGAGAAAGATAAGAAACAGTAGCTTTGGTATTCATAAAATACAGCCAGCTTGACAGCCAATGGACCTGATACCACTTGATGCCAGGTTCCCTCAAGTATTTAGTAGGACTCACGTTTAATCATTCCTTATTTTGTAGACCTTATAAGTCTTAAAGTGTTTATCTGATTTTCTATTTAGTGAAAATACTTTATTTACCATTTATTCACTTTATTTTTTATATCTAAATAGTATCCAGACCTGACCCTGCTTAGCTTCCGAGTTCATATAATATCAGGCATGTTCAGGGTGACATGGTCATCAACTAAACTTTACTCCTAAAAGTATACGGTCTTTACATTAATTAAAATGTGTATGTCCTTAAAGACAATATGTCTGATTAAAGTTCTTGGCTATGCAGCTCTTAAACCGTGTTGTCTCTGGATTCTCCCATCAACAATCTGCTCTGCATTGTAAATCTGGGAGGTTTAGATTGAAGAGTAGCTAACCTGACACTGTCCCTCTCATTTGTGGACACAACAACTCTTATTTTTAGCAAATAAATATATAAAAGCAAAGAAAAGAAGAAATAAAATCAAGAAGCTCCCAGCCAAGTTTTGGTCACAGGGTGTGGCAGATAAAGCATCTGCCTTATATCAGAGTGTTCTTCCAGACACTTACCCAAGTGTGGCTGGATAAAGATTACAGCCATCAAGTCCCATATATCACTGTCCTCACTTAGAACTTTCAGATTTAATTAGCTTCCTACCTATCAACAGGGAGAAATCAATGCAAGGCTTTCAACTGCCATGAAATAGCTTCACAAAATATGACCTATACCAGACAGTGCTGTACTTTCAGAGATGTCAAATCAAGCATCATGTGGTAAAATGCCAAATGATTAGAAGGAACAGTAACATTAGAAGAACAACCCACAAGCCACAAGAAACTCAAGAAGAAGAAAGACCAAAATGTGGGCATTTCATTCCTGCTTAAAAGGGGGAACAAAATACCCAAGGAAGGAGTTGCAGAGACAAACTATAGAGCAGAGACTGAAGGAAGGACAATCCAGCCTGATATAGCTGTCTCCTGAGAGGCTCTGAGCGTACCCGACTAATACAGAAGTAGAGGCTCACAGACATCCATTGAACTGAGTACAGGGTCCCCAATGAAGGAGTTAGAGAAAGGACCAAAGGAGCTGAAGGGTTTGCAGCCTCTTAGGACAAACAGCAATATAGTATCCTCAAAGCTCCCAGGGACTCAACCACCAACCAAGGAGTACACATGGTGGGACTGATTGCTCTGGCAGGATGTGTATAGTAGAGGATTGCAAAGTCGATCATCAAGGGAGGAGAGGCCCTTGGCCTGTGAAGGTTCTATGCCCCATTGTGAGGGAATGCCAGGGCCAGTAAGTGGGAGAGGGTGGAGTGGCAAGCAGGGGGAGGGGGGATGTTCTTGTTGCTTTTTTTTCTTTGGAGGGAAAAACTGGGAAAGGAGAAATCATATGACATGTAAATAAAGAAAATATCTAATAAAAAATTATACAGTTTTTCTTTTTGCTGTTTACTCCTCATGAACAATGTTCTACTTCCCATGCTTCTTCTTTTTATCTTTGGAATTGATGCCAGAGGTGTCACTGCTATTTGGGAGGCTGTAGGACATTGTATAGCTCTGTAATAAAAACCCTCAAACAAGAAAAAAAAAGAAAGAAAGAAAGAAAGAAAGAAAGAAAGGAAGGAAGGAAGGAAGGAAGGAAGGAAGGAAGGAAGGAAGGAAGGAAGAGAGATAAAGCCCATGAGAAAGAGATCAATGATCCATCAGAAACCAAAAGGTACTTCTAGAGTGGTCCTTTTATAGACTCTGCTCTCTTGAATGTGTTAATAGCAATACATTTCTGAGAAGTTATCTCAAGTGGCTAAGGGCGGCCCCTCTGGAATGACATCTGAACCTGTTGGTCTACAGATATGGGCCCTAGATGCTTGGGGTGGGAGAGGTACTCGCAAGACTAGAACTATTCACTAATATTTTGCTAAGAATGAAAAGATGAGAGTCTCCTCTCTTTCATTTAATGGCTGAGCTGGTTGTAAGTGACCTGTTTGAATGTCTTTATAATGGTAAAGGTGGAAGAGAAATCCTCTATGCTCTAATGGATAGAGAGGAAGAAATGAGTAGGAGGGTTACTCTCAGTTGTGTGGCAAGCTGATTATCACTTTTGGGGATGAGCTCAGCAGCTCCTTGTTTAGTGACACCCTTGATCCTTAGGACTTATGAAAGCAAATGCCTCTGGAACCAGAAGGTAAACACACAAATGAGCAGAATGTGTACAGTTGTCCCTTGAGTTTCTTGTAAGTTCAGGTTGTGAATCACAAAATCTGTCACTATCATTTCCACTGATTGTTACCGCGTGGAAATCTGGAACCAACCTTATCACAAAGTGCTTAAGGCATCAAAATAAAGGTGTAATAGAGAGAGGTTGGTAACCTGGGACTTTAAGCAAACCTCCATTGTTAAAATGCTGATGAGTGTTCATGTGCTGGCTAAAGAAAGCATGTCTACAGGCTCAGCCTAGTATCACAGATCATGAATTTGCAATCGACACTGCAGAACAGTGCTAGACAGAGTGGGGCTTGATAAACACCTGTTCATAAATTGTCCCCAGTCTGTGACAAGACAGGGAACCAACACCAGAATGTAAATCATCTGCATCAGTAAGTGTGTTGTCTGGCCTGCCAGCACTGCTTCTCCAGGGGGGTTTCTTTTATACAGTAAGCACGACATTTACATTCTGAAATGAGCTTCTTATCTCTTGGGCTGCATTCTGGGCAGCACAGCTTTCTGAAGAATCCTTCAGGGTCCCTTCATGGAATTTCAGCACAAACTCCAAAAGATCAGCAGTGCTGTACAATGGAGAGAAAGAGAAAGTGTAGACACTAATAACATCTGGGAGATTACAGGTGACCCCAAGTCATCACTGACAGTCCAAGTCACATATGCACCTCTGGAATGAGCGCAGTAGAAGTGGGCAAAAAACTGGTCATCTAGGCCCATTACATTTTTTTCTTATCCTATCCAGCATTCAGTTTCTTTCACTAATGTAAAAGTCTGTAGCTTCCAGCTGGCTAAGATGTTCTTTCTGGCAGAAGTGAATTTGTTTATCTGTTGATTGTCTCTCAGTCCTGCTATATGCAGTCTGTACTCTACCAAAGAGTGTGAATTTCAGGAGGATACATTTCCCAGACCAGTATATACTACACAGAAGCAACAACAGATGAATATGAATGTTATATCAAAGACATGGGCACATAAGATGAAAGGATGAGTCAGACTACCCAAGTCCTTTAGTGTTTCTAGAGCCTGACATTCATCTTTCTGGGAACAGTTACAAATACTTTCTTTTATGTCCAAGACCAAGAAGGATGCTCATCAGGTGTTGAACACAGGATAGGAAACATCTAAAGCTGAAGCTTCTGAAAAAAAAAAAGCCTGAGAGTTTGACTCAATGGGTAAAAGAACTTGACTTGCAAGCCTGTTAACCTGAGTTAAAGCCGGGAGTGGTAGTACACTTCCATAATCCTAGAAGTCTGTACTAGTTAGGGTTTTTATTGTTGTGAAGAGACACCAAGACTAAGACAATTCTCATAAAGGACACCATCTAATTGGCACTGGCTTATAGGTTCTGAGGTTCAGTCTGGTATCATTATGGCCAGAAGCTTGGCAGTGTCTAAGCAGGCATGGTGCTGGAGTAGCTGAAAGTTCTGCATCTTCATCCAAAAGAAGCCAGGAGAGAAGACTGGCTCCCACATGGCTGGGAGGTGGGTCTCTAAGCATACCACAACACTTTCTCCAACAAGGCTCTGCCTCCTAACAGTGCCACTTCCTGGGCCACACATATTCTAACCAACTACAGTCCTACAGCAAGATGGGAAGCAGGGAAGAAGAATCACCTGGAAGCCTGCTGGTTTGCTGCCTAGAGGATGTAGCACATGTACCATATACAGCATGAAGCCTAAAGTATACAGCATGGTGCAAACAAGACAGGAAAGTACGGGCTCACACAGGCTGTCCCCTGATGTTGACAGGTGCACTCTGACACTTGTGCACTCACACTGACACATACATACACACTAAATAAATGAGCATTTTGTAAAGAAATGAAAGTAGCAAGTATGAAAAAAAGCTGGGATTAAAGTGCTTAAACTACTGACTTGGTCTTTTAAACCAAGAGTAGATTAATCTGCTTAAAATATCTAAGAGTCGAAGGTAGAAGGGCTGAGAAGGGGTCCATAAAAAGTATGACATAAAGCATGAGGCACTAAATTTAGATCCTTACCACTTATCCATGTAAAAGCCGGGTATGGTATTCCAGGGTCAGGAAGGCAGAGACAAGAAGATGAGGGTTCAGTGAGGGACCATGTCTCAAAAAGTAAGGTGAAAAGCAACTGAAGAAAACACCTGAAACTAACCTCTGGTACACACATACACACATACACACACACACACACACACACACACACACACACACACACACACACACACACACACACACACACACACACACACACACACACACACACACACACACACACACACACACACACACACACATACACACACACACGCACACGCACACGCACACGCACACGCACACGCACACACACACACACACACAAATAATGAAGACTCAAAGTCCACCATAAATATGGCTGACAGGAGATTGGACGGCAGAGCTGCCCCTAGAGGTGGTCATTGAAGCAGGCAGAGTTTTCAACATCTCCCCACTAAGTTAAAACTCCTCAAAACAGGACTGCTATTAAGGGTAACTTCAGGCTCCTGGCCTTCTTTGTTCCTTAGTAATTTCAGATTCATATGTTCGAGTTGTGTGGCCTTTTCTCATACTTAGAAACTCAGTATTTTTTTAATCTCCTTAGTCTATTTCCTCCTATCCTGGCACTAGAAGAAGAAAGGAGGTATTCTAAATGCTTTTTTATATCTTTATTCCACTCTTACCACTCAAAAGCTTCTTCCCTAAAATTTTATCATTTATTGATATCATTTTTTTCTTCTATTGAGACCCACAACCTTCCTATAAGTCCCTCAAAAGCTTCAACGTCTGAGTCTTTGTTATATTATAATTATGGTGATGATTATAATAATGATGATTTGGTGTTTTAAAAGTGGACCTTATTATATGAAGGAAAC
>NW_022196891.1:1209965-1210105 GCF_008632895.1 Mastomys coucha
TCCTTAATGAACTTAACATCAAGGACTTGATAATATCTGTGCATATTGTCATTCTGACTTCTGCGTTCCGCGGCCGGATGTGTTATGGAACTACCGTCACCCTGGCCAGAAACTCGGGCTCTGGGACCCATTTCCTCATC
>NW_022196891.1:1210162-1210347 GCF_008632895.1 Mastomys coucha
TCTTCCCAGCCACCGTACTGACTGAACCAGTAGAAGTTTGACTACCTACGGAGGAGGTTTGACTCTCCCCGCTATCCGTAGAGCTGGAGTCCAGGGAATCCTGACCTGTCTCAGCCGGCTATCGCCTGTCAGCTCTGATGCCGAAAGGCTGATGTACCTGGCTGAATGCACTCCCTCTTGCTCGG
>NW_022196891.1:1211501-1255575 GCF_008632895.1 Mastomys coucha
AGCCGAGCCGAGCTGCTGTCTTGAGCGTTCATTGAGACCCCTCAATGTGGTCAGCAGGACCATTACAATTATATAGCTTGGACTAACCCAGAACATACTGTGTAGACTAGGATATCTTCAGACTCATAGAGATCTGCCTACCCCTGCCTTTGGAATGCTGGAATTAAAGGTATGAGCTACCATGCTCGGTCCTGGCTGAGGAATTATTTATCTACCTTATTTTTGCCAATAGACACAGTATGTTGAGGGCTTTCACATTAACTTAAATGTTTTTAATTGTTAAATCTCTACTTATTTTTATATGTATATATGTATATGTGGTATATATGAGAATGTGTGTATATGTGTGCAGGCATGTGTGAGTGCTTATGCCTGGGTGCTGATGGAGGCCACATGTAAATATCAGGTAAATTATTTTATTGCATTCTACTTTAGGCTTTTGAAACAGATTTTCTAATTATACATAGAGAACCTAGACGGGCTGACCAATGATCTTTCTGAATCTTCTTTTATTTTATTTCCCAGCACTGAGATTATAGGAAGATACCAGCATGGCTGGCTTATTTTCTTCAAAAATGAATATTGTAGATTTAAACTCAGGTTCTTGTGCTTATATATCATGTGCTTTACCACTTAAATCTACCACGTATTTAGGCTTCTCATGTGCCCACCACTGCTCTGTCATGAGTCTGTGCTGCTCATATGAAATGTCATACAGGGTGATAGTCATCTTCTACTTACAAAATAGGGTGATTTAGAGGGATTCTATGACATGCCTTAATCTAAAAGATAGTTATCAATGGAATCAATAGGAAGACACAAGTCTAACTGATATTAGAGCTCAAGCTCACTACCAGAAGTCTTTCATAATAAAAAGGATGGCTACTTGAATCACTACCATGTTGGAGCTATTAGTTTTATATTCTTTCCAAGCCACACAATAATAGAGCCAGATCTATATCATTCACACTTCCCTTATAGGGAAAAATCAGGATTAGAAATGTCGAGTAATAGCCGGGCAGTGGTGGTACACACTTTTAATACCAGCACTTGGGAGGCAGAGGCAGGTGGATTTCTGAGTTCAAGGCCAGCCTGGTCTACAGAGTGAGTTCTAGGACAGCCAGGGCTACACAGAGAAACTCTGTCTCAAAAAAACAAAAAAAAAAAAAAAAAAAAAAAAAAAAAAAAGAAGAAGAAGAAGAAGAAAGAAAGAAAGAAAAAAGAAAAAAAAGAAAAGAGAAGAAAAAGAAAAAAGAAATGTCGAGTAATTTATTCCAAGTCTCATGGATGATTAAACATCCAGACACAGATTTTTCTTGCTTTTTGTCCAGACCACATTGTCAGAGGCAGAAGAATCTCCCCTGGTTATGTTACTAACCCTTACTGTCATTTCCTTGTATGTATATAGATGAAGCACCTTAAAACCAGAAAAGTCACCAGTCTTCCTCAAAAATAAGTGAGACTTCTCTACTTTTTGTAACATCATCTGGGGTAATCTGTGAACCTGTTATTCATGTAGTTCATTTATAGTGTGCCAAGTGGTTATATCCAGAAGCTCACCCTGAGCATGCAACCACAGCTCTCTTTCCAAGTAGCCTGGATTACTCAAAGCATAGTAGCTGAATTCCAGTGGCCAGAATCTCTATTGGAGACAGGGAGAACTTGTTAGGAAAATATTCTAAAGTTCTCTATAACCAAGCAAAGAGAATTGAACTTTTTTTCTAAATTTTCATTTTTTTTGTCTTATTCTTTAAAAATTATAAAATGTTGTATGAATAAAAATGAGTATTATAAAAGTTGTTTGATATAAAACAACAATCAATAGAACAGTCTTATGTAGATGCTTGTCTACAGCAATACTGAAAATACATATGTTTTTCTCAATATAAAATTTAACTCCAAACATATTAACTGCATATTTTAAAATAATATATTACTACTAGTATTTTTTAAATGAACATAAATAGATAAAGCCTTTTTGTTTGTTGGTTGGTTGTTTTTTGTTTTTTTTGTTTTTTGCTTGTTTTTGTTGTTGTGGTTGTTGTTGTTTTATAGAACTTGAAATCTGGGCTCTTACTGTGGTACAAGCCCAAAATAAGAACAATTTTTAGACATTGGAGTTTATTGTAATTAGGCTATACTTCAATGGCCCTCACATCACCAAAGGATTTTACCTCCATCTTAGCTAAGCTGAGAGTTGACAGTTCTGCTGTGCCAAGGAATGAATTGTAGGTATGATTTTTGGATACAGACTTCCTGCTATGGTCAAAGCTATTTGACTTGAGTGAGTGACTTTATTCTCAGCCCACAAAGAACAGGTTACATTCATTTAAGAAATGCTGTGTGCATTAAGATGGTCTATCCATGAAGTTATTCACCAACTGTTTCAATCAACAAGTATTCTGCTTGGAGGGTGGCACGGACGTTAGGTGAGGGTAAGAATCTGCTTCATTGGCTGTGATAATTTTGAAAAGCACTCATCTCAAAGAGTAACTATACAATAGTTACACATATCAAGCAAAACATTCAGTCTCAGTCTTTGTTGTTCTCTTACAGGTCACCTCCCAAGTTAGTTGTTTGTTTCTTTTGGCTGTATAAATACTTTTGAAATATGTAAGTTGTTCTGAAAACCATAGTATAGTGTAAAAACATCAAGTAATCCTATGAATAGAGAGGCTGAGATAGGAGAAGCATGATTTTAAGACCATTATATGGTACAGAGCAAGACAGTGTCATGTACAAACAAGAAGAAAGTGTATATGGATTGCAGAATATTGGACATATTTCTCCAATTACCAAATTAGAGTGACCACTGGATGACAGCCAATAAATTTCTAATTACTCATATTTTTGGATTTCAATCGATTAGGATATGTTGGTAATATTAATTTTCATATTAAGATATTAAGCAAATGTAATTGTTATTTCCTGTTATTTTTGTTGTTAGAGGTAGAATTAGGTTTGTGTGGGTTTGTTGAAAGATTACTTTCTTGCTTCTTCTAGGGTGTAGTTTTGTTCCTTATGTTCATGGGCTGAATTTATGGAAAGATATTGTGTAAATTTGGTTTTATCATGGAATATCTCGGTTTCTCCATTTATGTTAATTGAGAGTTTTGCTGGGTGTAATAGCATGGGCTGGCATTTGTGTTCTCTTAGGGTCTATATGACATCTATCCAGGATCTTCTAGCTTTCATAGTCTCTGGTTAGAAGTCTGGTGTAATTCCGATAGGCCTGCCTTTATAGGTTACTTGACCTTTTTCCCTTACTGCTTTTAAACTTTTTTCATTATTTGGTGCATTTGGTGTTTTGATTATTATGTGGTGGGAGGAATTTCTTTTCTGGTCCAGTCTACTTGGAGTTCTGTAGGCTTCTTGTATGTTCATGAGCATCTCTTTCTTTAGGTTAGGGAAGTTTTCTTCTATAATTTTGTTGAAGAAATTTAGCCCTTTAAGTTGGGAGACTTCACTCTCTTCTATACCTATTATCCTTGGGTTTGGTCTTCTCATTGTGTCCTAGATTACCTGGGTGTTTTGGGTTAAGACCTTTTTGCTTTTTGCACTTTCTTTGACTGTTGTGTCAATGTTTTCTATGGTGACTTTAGCCCCTGAGATTCTCTCTTCTATCTCTTGTATTCTGTTGGTGATGCTTGCATCTATGACTCCTAATTTCTGTCCTAGGTTTTCTATCTCCAGGGTTGTTTCCCTATCTGATTTCTTTATTTTTTCTATTTTCATTTTTAGATCTTGGATGGTTTTGCTCATTTCCTTTACTTGTTTGATTGTGTTTTTCTGTAGTTCTTTAAGGGATTTTTGTATTTCCTCTTTAAGAACTTGTACCTGTTTACCTGTGTTCTCCTGTATTTCTTTGAGGGAGTCATTTATGTTCTTCTTAAAGTCCTATATGATCATCATGAGAAGTGATTTTCTATCTGAATCTTGCTTTTTTGGTGTGATGGTGTGTCCAGGACTTGCTATGGTGAGAGAATTGGGTCCCGATGATGCCATGTAACCTTGATTTCTGTTACTTCTGTTTTTATGGTTGCCTCCTGCCATCTGGTTATCTCTAGTGTTACCTGCCCTGGCTAAATCTTACTGGGCCTGTCCTTCCTGTTATCCTAGTTATGTGAGAACTCCTCAGAGTCAAGCTGTCTCCATGATCCTGTGACTCTGGAATCCTGTGATGCTAGGCCCTTTAGAGCACCTGGGAGTGAAGACTCCTCTGAGTGTTGTGGGAGTGGCTGCAAAATTTGTGCCCAAGGTCTGCTCACAGCACTGGCCCAGACAGACTGGAAGCAACCTGTGACACGGGGCTGGTGTAGTTCCTGAGTACCTGGGTCCCACTGGCCCCAGTTACTCCTGGTGGTGTTGGGACAGATGTGTCCTACTCTCCTCTGATCCTATGATCCTGGGCATGTTAGAGTGCCTGGGAGTGGAGTTTCCTCTGGGTGTTGTGGGACTGACTCCAAAATTTGTATCCAAGATCTGCTTAGGGCACTGGCCCTGACAGACTGGAAAGAACACATGCCACTGGACTATTGGAGTTCCTGAGTGTCTGGGTCCTGCTGGCCCCAGTTACTCCTGATGTTATTGGGACAGATGTTTTGTCCTCCTCATCTCCGATCCTCTGATCCTCTGTGTGTTAGAGTGCCTGGGAGCACCACAACTCTTAAAGTCAAGAAAACTGAAAGAATACACAGGTATATGGTAAGATGTATACATGGCTTCAGAACCTCCACTATACCCCATCATCTCTGCTGAGCTACATGGGAAAATGACATATATACTTTAAGATGATTTTAATCCCAGAATTCAGAAGGGTGAAACAGGTAGATCTCTGTGAATTTGAAGCCAACTTGATCTATAGAACTGTTTCCAAGACAGCCCAAACTACACAAGTGAACCTTGTCTTGAAACAAAACAAAAACAAAAAGAGGTCCAAGCCCTGCCTCACCTTCGCTAACTGCACCCTGCTTTATAATCCCCACCTAACTTCTGTACTTGATCTTCTTTATAAAGACCCTCAATCTCTGTCCTATATCCTTCAAGTCCTTTGTTTGATTTTTGGGTTCCACAGTAATTAATGTCACCACTACCCTTTCTAGTACTTAATTCAGATATCTTCTTCAAGCTCTAATACTTTATCATCTTGTAGTTCATCTTCCTCTCCCATATTTTTTCTCAAATTATATACTAAGTGATTATAAATTAAGAGCCAGCAAGATGGCACAGAAAAAAATGTCAACCTGAATTCAATCCACAGTGTTATCTTCTGCCTACCCATGTGTGCCATGACATGTCCCCCTGCACTCATATATGACATGTGCACATATTTATGAAATACACACATACAAAATAGTTAATTAAACACATTCTCCCATCACAATTCATCCTTTGTTCATTCTCATTCTCCTTCTTTCAGTATCATTTGATAGATAGGCTTACTTATTTTGTCTTTAAATTTTTTACTTTATATACACAAGTATGTTTGTCCCTGCCTCAGTTCAATTTAACACAAATCAAACTAAGAGGAAAATTTCTCCTAAAATCAAAATCAAGTATAAGCATGTGGGCAACTATAAAACAGCAAAGCAAGCTGCCACATGTGCCAAGTAATTGTGTCCTATCTACAAGAGAGATAATATTTGGATGAGAAACCAACACCTGAAAGCTCATATAGAGAAGTGAGCATCTTCTTTCTCTCTTTTTTATTGTTAATCATTCCATTCATTTACATCTCAAATATCTCACTTTCTGGTCCCCTCCTCCATCAAACCCCCCATCCCACATCTGCCCTCCCCCTCCCCTTTGCCTCTATGAGAATGCTTCCCCACCCACCCACACTCTCCTGCCCCACAGCTACAGCATCCCCTATGCTGGGACATCAAACCTCCCAAGTATCAAGAACCTCCCCTCCCATTGATCTCAGGCAAGGCCATCCTCTGCTACATATGTATCTGGATCCATGGATCCCTCCAGGTACAGTCCTTGGTTGGTGGTCTAGACTCTAGAAGAACTGGGTAGTCAGGCCAGACTTTGTTGTTCTTCCAATAGGGTTGCAATCCCCCTATGCTCCTCCAGTCCTTCTGCCAGTTCCCCAACCAGTTTCCCTGAGCTCAGTGTGATGGTTGGCTCTAAGCATCCACATCTGCATTAGGGATGAACTGTAATAACTGGCGTGGGTAACCCCACTCTCGAAAAACCAAGAAGGAGAACACTGCAAAAGCATGAGGTTAATTTACTAATTTAAACTGGTATACCAGGGTCAACTCTGTAATGGAGACCAGAGCGACCAAGAGGTAACAAGGCTCTAAGCTTTTATACCATTTCAGAACAGAGTTTTACAACCTACAAAGTTACAATTTACAACATGGGCTACTTACACTTTATCTTGTTCATTGTTCTTTAGTTCCTATTGACTTTTCCTCCCAGTTAGGATAAGATACCTGTGACTCTCAGGAGGGGTGGGGGAGATCCTCTCTCTGACGGATGTCTCTTGGAAACATTCCTTGGTGCATTCCTTGGGGATGAGGGTTTGCTCTCTAAACTCTCCTAAAACCCCTTTGCCTAAAGGATAAGGTGACTTCCTTGCTTTCTGGTATCTTTATGGGGTATCTCCGATTTTTTGTTTTTTTGTTTTTTGTTTTTGTTTTGTTTCGTTTTGTTTTGTTTTTACATTACTACAGAACAAGACGATTGTGGGAGGTAGAGGGAGAGAAGTACTGGGGGAAGGAGAAAGGAGGGAGAGGAAATAACTGTGGTTGTATCAGGAACTGGAGAAGATGTGAGAGAGGGTAAAGAAATCAAACAAAAATATGTAACAGGGGGAATAAGAAAATGAGGATAGCCACTGGAGGATCCCAGACACCAGGGAAATGTAAGGCTCCCAGGACCCAACACAAATGACTTTAGCCAAAAAGCACAGAGAAGCGGGAGATAGAACCTGTTGACCCATCTTAGCCAGTAGATAGGCACAGCCCCTGGTCCAGAGATGGGGCCACCCACCTATCTCCAAGTTTTTAACCCAGAAATGTTCTTGTCTAAAAGAAGAACAGGGACAAAAAAATGGAACAGAGACTGAAAGAAGGACTGCCCCACCTGGTGATCCATCGTGTCTGTGAACATCTTCTCAAGCACAGGGATCATCATTGTTAACATAGTTTTATCTAAGAAGAATACACAGTAGCACAAACTATCTCTTAGGTCATGGACGTGTAACATATCTTCTAACAGTGATGCAATCTGCCATTGTAAAGAACAGATGCAGAAAGATGATCATGATGTTTGCCTACTGAGGCCTACTGTGTTCAGCTGGGTCATAATGCATTTTATGAATTTAAGATTCTTGTGAGACTACAAAGTGGAGTTCACGAGGAGATTTAAACACTGAGTTACAGAGTTGGGGGATTTGTGCTTACAGGTCTCATGCTCAAGTAAGACATTTTAACAGAACTGAAGTTTTAGACCGTTAGATATGGGTTAGCTAAATACAGCAGATGGAGTTTGTAACTACTATGTGTGGTGTAGGTTTACATGTACGTTGAGGGTGGACTCTTGAGAGACAACACAAGATCAGAGAGAAAGCAGAAGACCTTAACATTAGAGAAGAGGAGCCAGTAAGTTGGGAGGACAACCTGGAAACTGTGTTTTCACAAATGTTAGAGGATGCCAAAAGGAAAGGGGACTGTCAGGATCAGATCATATATTTGTCATTATGCTAAAGGTTGAAGAGGTAGCAACCAAAGCATGTGTTAAAAAATACACTGCTTATGGGACAAGCAGATATCTAAATACTTAGCCTAAGTTTGGTGAACTAAACTAACTCTCTGGTTTGGAAGAAGGACATAAAGGAGTGACTAAGGTTACATGATGATCCTGTTCCCCTGCCCAGACCAGCTACAGTCTTCCAATGTATGTAACTCTACTCAGTTCATATTTTCCTGCTCTGTCCTTTAATACCACCTGTTAATAAATGCTTTCCTCCCCCCACAGCAACATTTGTCCTCAACAACCAATGTCCATTTCTCACAACTGTTGCTCAATATTCTGTACCTGTCAAGGACTCTATTCTGTGTTAAACATAGAATATAACACTGCTAGCTATACGATTTGACCACTGCTTACTTCTACTTTCTCATCTGAAAAGTCAAATTGATCCCTACATCTCCTGTTACTGCAGGATACTGAATCATCATCTATCTAAAGCAGAGAAGAGGCTGTTGACTTGTGCTTATCTAATATCAAAATGAGGGAAAGGAGATCAAGGACAAAATTATGCTAAGGAAAGCTCGAGTTTCTCAACACTGAAAATAAGCTTCAGAAAGTTTATTCTTCATACAGTCACACTTCTTACAAAAATCATTGTATCAACACTTCAGACACCTTAGAATAAGTCTCCCCTCTCTCAATATACCAGAGAAATAGAACAATACAAGCCTCAAATTGTCCATTACTGAACAAAAATGTATTGGGTAAGTTGGATATATTTCAGTTAATGAGAAAGGCAAAGTCCAGTATTACTAAAGGATTCAGAAGTGAATGAAGGTAAAAGATATATAAACTTTCCTATGAGTTAGTGTGTCAATGGCAAAAATAAGTACATCTTGCCTAATAAGGAGTTCACATATATCAGCAATCACCTGAACTTACCCTGAGCAGAGCTGCATGGTTACCCTGAGACTTTTTGAACAAAAGCATTTTATTTTTCCAAAGACATGTCAGATGCTTGAGATAAAAAAAAAATTGTACAAAGACAATATAGTATGGCTCAAAACTTCAGGAGTTTGTTGACTATAGACTTTTAGTAAGATAGAATGTGATGATGTGGAAACATGTGAGAGAGCCTGCACACTTCATGCAAGGTGGCAAGGATGGACACACACACACACACACACACACACACACACACACACAGAGGTAGGGTGTAAAGAGAGAGAAACCACATAAAGTGGCTTTCTTCCTCCAACTTGGCTCCATCTTCTAAAGTTTCCAGAACTTTCTAAAATAGTGTCATCAGCTACAGAACAAACTTTCAACAAGAGCATGTGGGAGATATTCCTTATGCAAAGGATAACAATATGGTATATGTGAAAGCTGTTTTACATATCCATCCTCTTGTATGACCACTTTTCTTGCCTATCTTGCCAATCTGAAGACTTTACATACCTTAGTAAACTTTTTCAGGGTGTTTGAGAAAATGCTAGGCATTGTTATTGAAAGGATTAACCTAGGTGTTAGTCCAGGTAAGCTCTACAGTTCCTTTCTCAATGGCAAGCCACTCCTCACCACTGGCCAAAATCAACTCTAAGTGACCCTACCAACTTCTTGAGTAGTGAAGGACTGATATATTCACATACAATGTTCTCTTCCTGGTGATACCAGATGTGCACCAGGTACATAGAGAAGCAACTAAAAACTTTCAATTTCACTGTATCATTATGTGTTTTCAGTGCCAAAAAAGTGAACTAAATGCCCAGAACCCATATCCTCTACTTTTACCACTCAAAACAATAACAGCCTCATTTATGTTCAGCACTGAACAATGTTTTTCACTTAAAATTAATGTCTTGTCCACATAAAATTGGAATAAAAAAATGCACCCTTTACAAAAGGCATAAAGGTGACTTTTAAGGAGATAAATTTATTCTGGCAGAGAAGAAATGAAAACCTTCTGGTATTCACCTGTGACTTCAACACTCCTAAGAAATGAGTTCTTCCCTTATTTGTAACTAACTACAATATGTCGCTCAGCCTTCCCTGTCATCATGTGTTAAATTAAAATACATCATTAATGCATATATTTTTTACTGATCCTCACATTGTTAATGAAAGCTACACTAAGAGACTAGGTAGCATATTGGCATCCAGTAGTCATGCGGACAGAATAATTCATTGTCCAGATGTATATATGGTAGGGAACATGCACTGTAAATTATTTAAACTCACATACTTGCATTGTTTGTATTTACATAGATTATCTATCAAGGCAGTATAAATTGTTTGAGCTAATAGAATCATAAAAAATTAAGCTGATACTATGGAGATTTCTGGAAATAAAATTATATGAAAATATTTATGCTGTTAAGGAGACAGGCTAAATCTTGAAATACAAAAATATGCTGAATACAATTAATAAGAGTTTTGATCCTCAAATGAATAAAATCTAAGAGCTTGCATTCAATCTTCGGTTATCTATATTCTAGATGGGATAGGATATAAAATAGAGTTGCTACTCTTAAATAAAAAAAATGGCTATGGTTTTATCATATTAGTTTCCTGTGTTGTTTAAATTAATAACTATCTGTCAACTATTTCATTTCATTTATTGCTCACTAACAAAACTTGGAAGCATGCTTTAGTATCATTAGCATCATATTTTATAAACAATAATAGATACAGCTTCTTAAATATTAGGCATAAATTTTAATTTAGCTTTGTAAACTATGTTTATAGTATTTCATGATGTTTCAATTCTGCCTTGGGGTAGTGGCATGTTTCCTTAGCACAATCAGTTACAAAATGTTCAAGAATTTTGGAAGCCAGTTGTAAAATGTACCTTTTATTTTATTTTTAGCACATGCTTAAATATATTAATATGAAATTGTCTATATTTAAAAATCATTATTTGAAAATTTTATGCAATGTATTTTGATCATATTCATCCCCTCCCCACAACTCCTTTTGGATCTACCTACACACACAACCTTCTGTTCTCATTTTTATTAAGTCATTGAGTCTAATTAGTACTGTGCATATACACTTGGATGTGTACCCTCCTGCTGGAGCATGGTTGATCTACCAAGGACCACATATGTAGACACACAAACAAACAAAACCCTGTCCTTTCCTCAGCAGCTATTAACTGCCCTTCTGCTAGAAGTGAGATTTCAGTTTGATCTTCCATCTACGTACTGAGACTTTTGTCTGACTTGAGCTTGTTCACATGTGCAGCTGCCCCAATGTGTCCAGAAAGCACTGCTTCCTTATAGCTGTCCATGGCCTCTGGCTTTTCAAATCTCTGCGCCCTCTCTGCAATGACTCCTGAGCTTTAGGGAGAGGGAAGGGGTGTGCTACAGAGGCTTGATTTACAGCTGAGCATTCCATAGTCTCTTATTCTCTGAATAATGTGTATTTCTCTGTACTAATCACCACCTAGTGCAATGCCAAGAGAAGATTCTTTGATGGTAGAAGAAAAACACACTAATCTTTGTGAATAACAAAATGTCATTATTAATGTATTTAATGTTATGTATAGGTTCTCCTTTAATGCCTTTCACCTGTCTATCCAACAATCTCTACCTTAAATAACAGTACCAAATATGTTTCATCTTGTGATCTTAAATCCAATCAGAAAGTGATAGGTTACTCCCATGACATTTGTTCCAATATTGCACCACTGGGCACAAATTGGCAGGTTGGTCATTATTGTTGCTTACAGTGTTTATAGTTGGTAAGATTGATTATTAATTTTCTCCTCCAGTAGTTTACATTGCAACTTCCAGAACTATGAAAGCTAGCCAGTAGGGATAAAATTTCAAGGTCAGTACCAGCTTGATTTCTCCATGCTTTATGATTCTACTCTATGCCTTCAGCAAAAGACAAGTTCCAGTGGATCACCAGCAGCAATGGCAATATCCTGTGATATTTGGCAGTATGTGGGTCCTCACTGGCCAACAATTCCAAGAGTGCCTATCACTGGGCTTTTTACTCTTTAGTCTGTATGTCTAAGCATTTAAATTTGCATGTAAATGAATTAAATTAAAAACAGAGACAAATACCTCAAAGTGTACTACTTCATATATTTTAAAATCATCTATGTTCCTCAAGTCAGTTATGATTATCATATAGGGGAAATAGGTATAATATTCATAGAGAGCCATCTGAATATTATTCCAACTCTATATTGGTGACCATGTTAGCAGTTTTAAATTGTTTTTTTGGTAGGAGTATGTACACTGTGGACATCATCAATTGTTCAGATCTTAATTTAGTGATGAAAATGAGTTTTCTATTCATACAAGAGTGATATGGTGTCATAACAATAAGCTTTAGGTAACATTTAAGTATAATAAACATACTAAGGAAAAAGGATGTCTGTTAACTTCTGGCTCTATCATAAAAAAAAACAGTAAAAGAATTGAAATTTAATGGACTACATGGAGTTGCTTCTATTTACACTAACAAATACTGAATATTTTCACCATGTATAAATTAAATTTCTTGTATCCTTTATATCAGTATTGTGTAATTAGGTAATATATACATATATGTATGTGTGCACCTAATTTCTTTAAAATATATAGTTGTTAAAGATTATCATATTACTGTTGCCTTGGATCATATTACAGATAGATAGGTAGGTAGGTAGGTAAATGTATAAATAATTTATCTACTTTCTCTGAGATATCTAATTTTGATATACCTGTGGCATTAGCATCACATTTTGAGGTACTTTTCTTTTATTAAAACCATGTACATCATTTTTGCATGTAATTAACCATTTATGAAATTTGTGCTCTTTTTCATTGAACTTTCTGATTGTTGTCATCTTTTTTAAAGATTATTTTATTTTGGGGAGCTTTACAGATAGCTCAACAGTTAAGAGTATTTGCTGATCTTGCAGAAGACCCAAGTTTACTCACATGGCAGTTCACAGCCATCCTTGGCTCTAGATCCAGGGGATTGGATGCCATCTTCTGACCTCTATGGGTACCAGGCATGCATGTGGTAAACAAAACACTCATACACATAAGGCATTATACGTATGCATACGTATCTGTGTAGCTGTACGTACATCAGAGTGCCTGTGGAATCCAAAAGGGGGATCAGATCCCCACTCCTGCAACTGGAGGTACAGGTAGTAATGAATTGCCCAACATGGATGCTGGGAACCTAAATCCTCTGCAAGAGGACTCTGTGCTCTTCACTGTAGAGCCTTCAGCCCCCTTTTCTTAATAGTGCAATTATTGAACCAGAATAGCTTTAAAATGCTTTTAGCAGCAGGACATCTAACAGGCATGCCTTGCTAACCTCTACCTATTCCAGATGAACTTCAATAAAAACTCATGCTTCCCTCATGATCATACTTCCTTCCCTTCAATCCTTATTTCATATTCTTTCTCACAGTCTCATTATTTCAGTTTTATGTGCCTGTGCCTTTGTACTCCTGAGTTAGGTATTTGTGTCTTTATGTGCATTAAATGTAAAACTGTAGCATACATTAAAATTATTATGTATCACAAATGTTTTGCTATGCTTTGAATTATTACAAAGTCTTTCTGCAAAAGCTACCTTTTTAAAAAACTGCAAACCAGCTCAAGCAATAACAGTAGATGAATGATTGTTTTTTGTTACTATCCTCATGAAAGTCTCAGGTTTTTTCTACTTAGAATTCAGTGATGTTTATTTTGTTTAATCTCCCACTTCTATAGAAAGAAAAAGTAAGGGTGATATTATGAGTTCTCAAATGCCAATGCCAACCAAAGGTGCATAATATTATCAGTAAAAGTAGAAATGTATTTATCTATGCCATGAGTCAATGTATGGAAACAGATGCAAATATGGGTTCTCTAATACATTAAGCTCTTTTTACTATAGGATATGAAAATAATATTGATCTCAAATATGCACCAGTTCTGGTATTTGTTGTATTTTCTCTTTTACTTAACAGCTGTGCTCTTCGTGTTAACTCCTTTCTAGCTTTGATAAAACTTAAACAAAGAATCAAGTTCTATGTATTAGTAATTCCCTGGTAGAATTCATATACTACTTTATATTCTCTTTCTCTCTTTTGAAAATTTTCTTACTATATTAATAACTTGTGATATCTGCACATTAAAAATTCTCATAATTTTTAATAAATAAAATAGACCTTTTCCTTCTTTAAAGTCTGGCTTATGTCTTTTAAAAATCAAACCCTCTATTTTGGCATAACTGCATATGAATAATTACATTTATAAGAAAGAATGTAGTGAATTAAGTACTATCATTTCCCCAGCTCTTTCTACTGGTAACTGTTCTACAATAGTTCAATGAGAATGTTGACAATGATATAGTTGAGATGTTGAAATTTCTATCACCATATGGATCCCTTCTGCTCCCTTTTTGAAACTATAGCCTCTTTTGCTTTACTTCTCCTGGTTTCCAGTCCCTAGTAATGGCTAATTTTACCACTGTGACTATGATAATTTTGTTTCATGAATATCATAATCATGAAATTATAAAGCACATAACCCTTGTGAATGGCCTCATTTTACTTGGTATAGTTTTCTGGAAATTTATATATTAATCTTCTTCATTGTGGAGTAGTATTTTATGGACTAGGTATAGCACAAGGTATTTAGCCATTCACCCCCTAAGGGTTGTTTTCAGTTTGGAGTTATTGTCAGGCAAGTGCTATAAATAAATTTCTGTGCATTTTTTAGCAAAAATAATTCTTCATTTTATTATGACAAATGCCCAAGATCGAAATTTTTGGAAAGAGCCCACAGCAGTCTCAAAAGCAAGTAGTTATATTTCTTTTAAAAAGAAATATCCAAACTCTAGCTCAATATCCCACAAATTCAGACATGCTAAACCTTGGCTCCAAGGTGATGATGCTGTTGAGAGATGATAAATCTCTAAGTACAGAGTCTAGATGAAGTAAGCTGTGTCTTGGAAACATCTCCTTGAAAGGGATGACTCATCCTCCCTAATCCTTTTCTCAGGCTCTCTGTGCTTCCTACCCACCATGAGGTGAAAATGCTCTCTACCACATGCCCCCACTGCAGTGATGAAGTGCCCCACTGCCGGCTCAAAAGCAAGTAGGACAACTTCTTAAACTCTGATCTAAAACTCTTCCTCTTTGCAGTTGATTTACCATTGGTTTTTGTCCTAGCAACAAGAAGCTAACTATTACAATATATGTTATGTCTTCACTAATTGGCACTATTTCTACTTTGGATTTTCTGACTCGTACATTGTCAAGTCCTGCTCAGCCATGTAAGAGATGGAATGACATGGTTTCTAGCCCTGGAACAGAGCCAGCAGGGTATGAGCCTCCACATATCTTCATGGTTGTTGTGAGCATAAGACTTATTTGTATAATAGTGTACATATTTTCTCATTCCTCCTTCAAAGAATGCCCTCTCTGTCAAGTTTAATGACTCCCTGATGATCAGAGAAAGCACAAGTCCAGGAGGTAAGGATATGACTAATGTCTCAGCAAAATTCTATATGCTGAGACCTTCAAGACTATCCTCAATGCTGTGGGCAAGAACTCTGAAAACCTGAGTTGAAAAATATGTAATTTCTCAGCTATGCAAAATATAAGGATACAATATAAATTGTAAAAGGAGCTTCGCAGATCTAAAAGAGAAGAGCCAGCTTGCCAGAAAGATACAAAGGCAGCAGATTTAAGGGCAGACAGATTCCTGAGTTCAAGGGACAGACCTAATTTAGGTCCAGGCAGGGTGGGAATGCTAATCTCAGAGCAGGATCTCACCCAACTAAGTTGACAGAGGCAGGCAGATCTCTGAATTCTTTTTTCAAAATTTAAAAAACAAACAAACAAACAAACAAACAAAAAACAAATGTACTTGCTCTTTTTTTCCTAAGTGTCAAGGGGCTAAAGTCATGGAATGCTGATTCATGGGATAGTCAGGAAGAAACCTGAAATAAATGACTGAATTGATATGTTAAAAAAAAAAAAAAAAGACTGAGCTTTTGTTTTTCATGAGATGAGCTAACAGAAAACAATAGCAATTCTTTTGTTAGCATTTTTTTTTTGAGAGAGAGCTGAGCTGTCTAGAGATCTCTGGAAAGCGAACACAGCTCTTTTAGAATTTGTTTGTAACAGGATATCTAATTTTGGTCAGGAAATTCATTGAGGGTGAGCATAGCTCTTTTAGAATTTTTCATACTTCTTTTAGAATTCTTTTCACAGAATATCTGACCAGGCCAGAAGTCTCAAGAATTACTTTGAAAGCTAACACAGCTTTTTTAGAATGTTTAACACAGCTATCCAGAGAAGGCTTCTTTGAAAAGTGAACACAGCTCTTTTAGAATTTTTTTCTGGCTTTCTGATTTTGATTGGAAAAATCCAAAACTCACCTTTAGAATTTTTCTAAATAGAACAGGCTTACTGATTTAATCAGAAAATCCAAGAATTTTTATAGCAGCTTTTCTGATTTTACTCAAAAAGTGAATGAGCTATCCAGAAAGTGTTTAGAATTTTTTTCCAGCAAGAGAGAGCTATTTATCTCAAGCAAGAAAGTTGTCTCAAGCAATACCTGTCTTAAGCAGACTACAGAGCTAATACCTATCTACAGAAAGCTATCTAGGGAATCTTCTCAAGCTGAACACACGTCAGCAGCTTGGGCCCATGATTTGACTTCTAGTTTTTTCCTTTGCTACTCCCAGACACCTCTTCTTTCAAGCTGGTCCTTGGCAGTATATACTACAATAACAGCATGACTCAATTTAAACTTCCCCAGTGATGGGCATGGTGATGGAGATCATCTTATTTGCAACATATCTATCCTCTTTGCTGAAACATCTCCTGCCTTTTATTCATATTTAAATTAGACTGATTTTTAAATCATGTTTGATTTTTCTTCTCTTGAGTTTTAAGAGTTCTTTATGCATGCTAGATACAAGTATCTTGATGAATATGTTTGTAAACTGTTTTCTCCTGTCTGTTGGCATATGCACCTTATTTTTGGCAACAACAATAACACTACTTAACAAAGAAAGTGAAAGTCCAAATTATATAAAATGTTGAGTTGAGGAATGCAAGATAAGTGGAAAAACAAGAACAATGAGATGGTTAGGGAGATAAAGTCTCTTATGAGCTCAATTATTTGGACCCAAATGGTTGAAGAGAATCAACTCCAACATGTTTTTATTGAGTTCCATGTGGCCCATGTTCATCTACACACACACAAAAAAGAAATAAATGTATGGGGAAAATATTAAGGAAACATTAGTGTCTTCCGTTTTTGGTTTGTTTTGGCATTGAGCAGTCTAATAACACAGCCTCCTAAAAATGTAAAGCAAGAAGGGGGAGGAGGAGGAAGAAAAAGGAAACATAGATAAAGGAAAATAATTTTTGCAACAAAAACATATATGGTCCATTAAAATGACAGTATATTTAGTTAAAGAAGTTATATTCTACTTCATCTCACCTTTCTCCTAAAAATACAATTTCTACTGTTCCAGCTACTCTCTTCTAAAAACAGAGCCTGAACAGAAGACTACCACCACTTAAAAAATCATACCAAAACTGAATTACCCATAGGATCTAGGTACAGTTATACTTTATTTTGATTTATATATATATATATATATATATATATATATATATATATATATTTGTATTATGAAGCAACCTTCATACTGCAACCCCAACCCCAAGGAACATCATTCACATGGCATTTTATGTAATCAGTGTTCATGAAACATAACAGAGCATCCTAGAGTTTGCTGGTTCCTGCTATGGTAAGGTGTTCAGTGGGCAGTTCCTTAACAAAACTTCAGTGTGAATTCAGAGAACTAAATGTTAGTTCTGGACCTGACTCACTATCTTTGACATGGGGGGAACCATCTAAACCATACAGGCCTTGCTTTCAATCAAGTTAAATTAAGGCCCTGAACTAGTCAAAATGATGAGTTCTAAAATCACTTCCAGGTGGTAAATTCTATTATTTCCATTGAAATATATGAAGAAAATTCGCCAGAGATTTGGTAGGCATGTAGCCAAATGCATAGCTATTATATGCTTAAATGGTGTTAGCATCATTGAAGATGAAGAACCAAGACAAAACTGACAAAGATTAAGGAAGACTAAAAAGGCTCACACGCAAATGCAATGTAGGATTCTAGATTGAATCCTAAAATAAGAAAGATACTAAAGGAAAAATGAGAGAATAAATACAAACTGTAGTTTTAGCTAATCAATAAATCTGATTTTAGGTAAAAAATTTTAATAGGACAGGCTGTAAGACAAAGATTCTAGAATCATTAGCTTTAAAAACTAGGTCTCCTCTACTTTTAAATGTACATTTAAAGATCCATGCAGTACAACTCCAGTGATTTTTCTGTGTGTTGGATTTCTTTAGTATGCGTATCCAGAAAGATTATGATCCTGCTCTTAGCCACATAGTCATCTTCTAAGAAATTTAATAATCATAGATATTTGCCAGGTATGAGAGTATGAGATTATGAGAACTCAGACAATCAAAGGACAAAGGTAATTTACCATAAAGATCATTAATCATGCTGGGCATGGCAGCTTACACGTTTGATGACAGGCAGAATAGGGGGATCTCTGTGAAGGCTAGCCTGGTCTACATAGTGACTTCCAGAACAGCCAGAACTACCCTATCCTAAAAACAACAAACAACCACAAAAGCATGTCATTTTCTAAAAAGTTATTGTATTATTATTTGTTATAAAAATAGAATGAGTGATGTTATATACCTTTTAGAATATTTATAAATTACTGAAAATGCTATAATAGAGGTACAACATTCTAGACCTCTTTACTACAGACCTCACAGTCACAGAATATACTCCTCTGACCTTGTCATTCAGCAGGTTTCACAGACCTGTTTTGTCCAGAATCCATCATCTGCTGGTGATTTAAATGCTTTGTCCTAAAATTTGGGCTCTCCCATTACCCCTACTTGCTCCTAGATGGGCACAGAATCCAGATGGCTGGTACATGATAAACATTAGTTCTTTTGGCTCTAGAAGGCTGAGCGAGAAAGAGAGAGGAGGGGGAAACATTGTATATATATATGTGAATGTGCACACCTGTCAATACACAAAAACCAAAAGTTGACCTGCTCTGTCACTGCTGACCCTATTGCTTTGTGACGGGATATCTTACTGAACCTGGGACTAGGCTGGTAGCCAAGAGAGCTTAATAATCCTATCTCTGTCCCCTCCTGTATTAGTAGGCTCTTTATGTTGGTGCTGGATCTGAACTCAGTTCCTTGTCCTTGTTCGAGAAGTCCTCTTACCACCAAGCCATCTTTCCTACCCTGGCTGCATTTCTTTATTGTGCTCCTTCGGGTTAGCCAATGCAGAGCTCAAGCTGACCTGGATGCTCCACAGGATTTGGGAAGTAACAGCTAGGGCTTCACTAGCCTGTATTCTCTTCTATTCTCTTTGTTGTTTGAAGGTAGTACTCATGTAAGATTCATTTCTTGTATTTGGTGTTTAAAATCCAGAAACTATGTACCTCATGGATAGGCTATGTAGCTGATGGATAGAGAAGTTAACCTTTCTCTTGAGCTATCACTGCCCCCCCTTAAAGAGCTAGTCCTCATTGAGCTGTATCAGATCTCTCATCTGAAAGAAACAAATAAAAACTTTAAAAAAATAAAACCTGAAAAATGGGACTGTTCAATACTTCAGCTTAATTCTGAATTCTAAGCTTAATACTGTTTCTCTGTCTAAAAAAACTAAAAACTATTCATGGGTCAACAGACTATATAATTGCATTACTATTGAAAACCCAAAAAGACAAAGTTTGGGATGAGATATCTTGAAAGCAGGAAAATTTTAGTTTAAAAAAAAAAAACTAGATTTTCTATACTAGAAACACTTTAAAAACATAAAGGCTACCTAGCTAACCAATCTGAAGATGGAAAGATGCTGTGGTAGTCTATCACAGAATGACTGAAAGAACAAGCATTTTTTCTCAGTCCTGAAGAAAGTCCAAGACAAGAGCCAACAGATCTGCTATCTGACAAGAGCCTCTTCCAGAGAATCTTTGGCCTTTTGATTGTGGCATCTTTTGTTTGAATGGGAAACCTCCTCACTAAGGATTTTACTATTTTTTTAGAAGGTTTTCAGGACAGGATCTCATTCTATAACCCCAGCTAATCTGAACTCATGGCCATCCTCCTGCCTTAGCCTATCAACTACTGGAGGAAAAATAGGCTTGAGCCACCACCTCAGTTCAACTTTATGCTCACAAAGTGGCTAACCTCATTCTCTACCCTTGTAACCTAATTCCTTTCCTGAGTCTTAATGTTCTAATACTATCAGATTGAGAATTAGTATGCCAATGCACACATTCTGAAGAACAAAGCATTTAGTCCACAAGAACCCACTTCTCGGAGAAATTCTTCCAGCCAGAGATCCTCCTACACAGACTCTTTTTTCTGCTTCAAACTTGTCAGTGATGTGAACCTAGAATACTTGCTCTGTCTTAGTCTTTTCTAACAATTCATGTGACAATAGATGTTTATTCAGCATGTTAACGTTTCACCAACACTGTTCTACCTGATGATCATCCTTAACAAAGAACTCACTTTTTAAACCAGTGCTCATATTACCATTCTCATCATATAGATGAGGAAGTAGAGGCACAGAAAAATGAGCAAAGCCTCTGTTCTACCACACACTCCTTCCTGGAGGGGTCAATTTCTCAAGCGGTCAATATTAGGTTTTGATATCATCTGTTGAGGTTTGGTCTTTTGCTATGTATTATAATGCTAAATACTGGTCCCCAAGGCCTAGTTGTCTCCTGGGAATAGAAAATGCACTCTTAGACCCAGTGACAGTATGTAACCTTCTCCTGCAAGTTATTAGTTGATAGATGGGTAGAAAATACGTAGGGTTTTGTGTTTTAGGCTTGTGGTTAGAGGTGGGGGGGCAGGCATGAGGAGAAGGGGAAAAAAGTTAGAAGAGGAGAAGAGTCCAAGCGGTAAAATTTTTTAATAATCATCATAAGTGCTGTCAAGAGCAAGTGAGGAGCAGCCCAGATGGAACATGACAAGTCATATTGTGGAGTTCTTGGCAGGGAAGTAGACATAATAGGAGGTAGATATCTGCTCAGCTCTAATGTATTAAAGATTTATTATAAACATAAAAATTGTGTGTCTTTTACTAGGAATTGAATATCTAAGTTGGAGTAGAACCCCCAATTTGAGGTTAAATATCTACCACAACAGTCACCTGTCATTTGACTGGACAACATTTGTGTTAACAGGAGCCATATATAATCTATAGACTTGTTTAAAGGGTCAAGAAAAAGAACATGCTTTGGGGTTTCTCTTTTTAGGCAGCTGTTCTAAATATACAGGGAGCACGTATAAAATGTGCTGTAAGACCTTAATACTCTGGGAGAAACAGACCATTCTAGAGCCAGGCTAAGCCTCTCCAGGCTCGGCTCTACCCCTCTTCATAAGTAGGCCTGGAGACTCCATTGCCATGGCAACCTACTGCCAGCTTCTGGGTAACCTAACATCATGGCTGCCTCTCATCTTTCTTTCATCTAATTTTAAAATGCAAATTCTACAGTGAACAATCTGGATTCATAGCTGACTCCTTTTATTAGTAAAGAAGTTACTAACACATCTAAGGAACTCACACATTGAACACAACATGATTTAAAATAATTGTGTCCTTGAGCTCTGAGGATCTTCCCTACCTCCCCCATGTCTTCTTTCCAAATCTATTTCTTATTCTCCTTTTGCCCTCTACCTTTCTATCTCAGTTAGTGGCTACATATTGAACCAACATATCACTTATTGTTTGTTAAATCTCAAAATAAGGTGTTATTCAGTTAAAGAGAAGAGTGGAACATTCAAAATTCCTCTTTTCCAAATGAAGTGGGCAACAATGCTGCCATCAAAGGTATTTTAGAAGTTGTTTCTTTCTACATCAGGCCACCATAGCTCCCTGTCTTTCAAAGTCAGCCAGCAATGTTGCACAATGGACAAGCAGCTATTTCCATGGCCCTCTTTGATTCTGCATACAGCTATAGAACTTCCCTCAGGTTGGAGAAGCCAGGCTACAGAGGTCACAGCTGATAGATCATCTGGTTCCTTCAGGATTGACTAGAAGCAGAAGGCCCCATACACAGGAACTTAAAGGAACATGAAGGTAGACTACGCATAAGCGTTTGAGAGCAGAAGTCAAGCTTACAAATACATGTGAAGTAATGAAGGCAAATTAGCCTGAAAGTTGTGTTTGTTGTGTGGGAAGGTGATGGGAGAGTAAATCTTCCAAATTTAAGTGTATTTTATGTTAATTGCTGAAAGTACATAAATATGTAGCTTTAAATCTCACTTGTGGGGAGCTTGTGTTGAGCTTGTTGATTTCTTTTATTATCCTCTCAAATGACTCCATTCCTTGTTTGTGTTTACTTGAGAAGCACAGATCTATTTCTGAATAGGTCTACAACTTTAAGTGGTTTAAGAAACTTCTTTTTAATACTAGCTAGTTAATTTTATGGCAATGGCTCCTAAATGGAACATTATATCTATCAGTCTAAGTGCTGCTCTGGATATAACAGCTTTCGTCATGCCACTATAATTGTTTTTTATTATTATTTAGAGCATTTGGAGAGATGAAAATTAAATATGCCTCAATCTACTACCATCCTAGTCATTGCTCATCTTAGTGCTAAGTAAAGACTAATGAAATTTTACCAAGTCCAATCAAATTATTTTCTGAATTTTCTCATAATGAAATGCAGGTCAGTGTAGACAAATGTCTTTCCTTCTCTGCAATGGGGAGGTTTTGTCTGCACTGCCTTTAAAAAAAAAACATGTGCACTTAGTGAAGAGAGATTTGAAGTAGCAAGAAATGGACAAAAGTAGCCAGTATTCAAAGGGAATCCCTGTGAGCTTGTGTGGGAAATAACCTGAATCCCATGTCAGTTATTTTCCTTGTTGTGACCTAGTTTCTGACAAAAGGCAGCCTGTGGGAAGGGAGTTCAGTTTGGTTCCAGGTTTGAGGGTACAGTTTACTGTGGACAGATGGCAGAAGAGCAGATATATGAGTGTGTAGCTGCTTGCTCATATCTCACTTGATAAGAAAGCAGAGACTGCTCAAGAGGTAAGGCTAGGCTATGGCCCCAAGGGATCAACTTAAGCAACTTACCTCCTCCCCTCCTTCTGAGCTGGACCTTGGCTTTTCAAGGTTCTACAACCTCCCAAAATAGCACAACAACTGAGGACCAGGTATTATAACCCAAGATCCTGAGGACCAAACTCCCAACATCCAGAAATGGACACATCCTGAGAGAAGGACCAATTGAGCAAATAGACCTAAACCACAGGTATGTGTGTGATTTTGCTAGCCCTGAGTTCTCATCATCGAATCCACCACATTGACAGTCATTCGTGAACCTTACAAATGCAAATCCTCAGGACCCTTCCCACACTGACACTGACCTATACAAAATCTGCATGTTCACAAGACCTGGAAGGTTTCCTTTGCAGATTCTATCTGAGGAAGCTAGCAACACTCTCGGGGATGAAGCGAGAGTCCCCATTTAACCTCCAGGTATCCTTAGGAATGGGCTAGTCCTTCACTCTAGGGGATACAGGTGCAGTAGTGATCCTGCAGGTGGGAGACTGACTTTAAAGACTCAAATCAACTGGCGCTGTCTGGGGCCTGGAGCAGGAGAGAGGAAGAGGGGGAAGTGTTGTGCATTTCAATCCCTCCTGCTAACTGTTGCAAAGAAAAGCTCTCCTTGGAGGTGTTTTACTTTCTTCCCTGTGTGATGTTATTGGATTTGATTTCTTTTCTTCCAGAGGACACGTTGGTTTCAAAAGCAATGACCTAAATTCCTTATTCTACCCAGACACTTTGCATTTGGCAGCCCAAAGCAGGTTTTGCATAGACTGAGCTCACAGCTCACTGAATAGGATTAGAATTTTGAGTTTGAAATTCCACAGGCATTTTAGAGTCAAGAAAAGGTTTAGGGAAATAAATAAACATACACAGGTGACCTTATTATAATTCTGCCAGGAAATACTCATCTCAGAGCCATCTTGGATTAAGTTCCTCTAGTTACCCCTAGGTTCAAAACAACAGATTTTATGCTAAATTTCATGTAAGCAAATGACAAATAAAAGAGTACACTAGGATACAAAATACATGCAATTTAACCACAGCAGCAAATATGGCAAATATATATAGTAGTGTGACCATGTAGAGATAAGGGGGACACTGTCCCTGGTTTCCCTACAACACAAATGGTGTCTTGATCTTCATTCCTTATTAAGAGCCCACTCTCGATTCTGCACCTCCTTTAATACAGCTCAAATTCCGAAACAATCTACCTTGGGGTAGATTGTCATATCCTGAGGTTGATGTTTTAATGTCTCAAACTGCTAATCCTATACATCAGATACCAGCTGTGTACTGGTATCTGCATTTCCAACCAACCAGTCAGGGTTCTCACTGCCCCTTCACCAGACTTGTTCAATTTTCTTCAGGGTTTACAGAAAGGAAACATTGGGTTTTGTTTGTATTTTTTTGTTTGTTTGTTTTTAAGTAAAATGAGGTAGATGCTAAAAATCTCAAGAATAGAGCTGATTGTGGCGAGGTCCAGAACAGGTGTATGGAGCAACCATGGACTCCCTCCTTAGAAACCTGCACTTGTTCAGCTAGCCAGAAGCTCCCAGAATTGCGTCCTTTTAGATTTTGTGGAGATTCCCTTCACAAGAACAAGAGCAGCATAGACAACCATGTAGAAAGGGGATAGGACAAAGACCTTGGTATTGTGCTGCTAGGAACTAGCACCTCTGACTCTTTTTTCCAGTGACAGAATGTGACCTAAAACTTTACCAAAATAGCCAACATTATTCTTTTTTTTTTTTTGCTCTTTTTGCCTTTAAATACCAGGGATAGTTGGTAATCAATCTAATCTAAGCTACATAATTAGTAGTTCATAAAATTTCTATCAGAAAAAATACAGGGTGTCTTGGGCCTGTCTGTGGTAGCAACCAATAAGAGGAACTAAACTTAAGACTCTAGGGTACATAGTGGACATGCCCAACAAGTTCAGCACTCTGGAAGTTTAGGCAAGAGGATCTCAAGTTTAAGGTCAGCCTGAGGCACTTTGGGGTGGGGAATGAGAGACTCTAGTTTTAAGACTCAATACTAAAAGGTGAAAGGAATCCTTAAAGTTTGACAGCAACACTTCTACCTGACTCACCTGAGGCTCAGGGAAGCAGATAAAGATAAGACCAACAGCTTCATAGAAGGGAAAGTTTACATTAGAAATACTACAAATAACTTACAGTGACACGAGTCATTCTTTGATAACATGTGAATGTTTAGAAAGCATGACTCATACTATGTTATTCTCCATTCTTGACTGAACATAGAATGGTAAATTACCCCTGTGGTTCCAGTTCTGTGCCAGTATTCACATAGATACCAGCTTTGCTGACCAGAGAATTCTCATCTTCCTCACACACTGTCCTCCCAGCATTCTTCCTGTTTGGGATCCTTTTCCCTTCCTTGTGGGCTCCTGGAAAGATACCTCATAGTCTATTTCTGTTTTCTGACTTCCTCCAATTATCCTGACTCCTCTCTACCACCCTCTTTTCCAATGGAGCCCTACGCTAATAAGCTAACATCCTCCTGAGAGTAGATTTCATGATTATTATCAGACTTTGGCGAATTTCCTAATCCCCCAAAATTAAATGCCATATTCTTAACTATGAAGTGCCAGATACTGTCAATAAACATTCTTGGAAGGTGTTGAAAAGGTGGGTGAAAGGGTTCTTGGCACTCTATATCACCTTTATATGTCCATTTGATCCAAGAGTAGACAAGAGTCAAACTGGAGCTGCCAGAGATCTTTTTAACATCTTCAAAGAACTCAAAGGACTTGCTTGGATTCTCCCTCCTTGTACTCAACATTCCCACTCAAACACTATAGTACGTGCTGCCTTGTCAATCTTCCCACTAGTGAAGAGATGTGTGTGAGACAGGATGTGCAGGAAAGAAGCTGTTTCCATTCTGATTGGATGGGATGATGTAGCTCAGTGGTAGAGCACTTGTCTCTCATATGCAATGTTCCAGGTTCAATCCCCAATACCGAATTTTTTTAAATTAACGAATATGTTGTCAATGAACCTGCCTCAGTGGCTAAGATTATTTACTGCTCTTGCATAGGACCAGAGTTTGGTTTCTAGGTGGCTCATAACCACCTACAACTCTATCTCTGGGGGATCTGATTTACTCTTCTGGCCTCTGTAGACACCCATAGTCACTTGTATATAAATGCATACATGCACTTAAAATAATAGAGTAAATCTTAAAAAAAAAAATTTAAAAGCTCCAAAAGAAATGTAAACTACTAAGCCAGAGGTCAGGAAAATGAAATGTGTACCCCTGCCAAAAGACGGCATTATCAGTCCTCAGGAAGTCTCCGAAAAGTAATTCTTCTCTTCTCTGCCCACATAGGCCCTGGAGTGCCTTGATACAAAACACATTAAAGGAGATAACATATGTAAAGTAGCCAGTGTGGAGCCCAGCTGATATTAGAGACTCAATAAATATTAGTTCCTACCCCTATTAAAAAGAACAAGAGCTGCAGTGTTTGTATGATTCTTTGGCCATTATCATTGTGTAGCACAGTGAGAAGTGTGTGCATAATTAAATATGTACCACTGTGGTAATTTTGTTTTTAAATTTTATTGATAACATCATTATCCATATTATGTAAGCTTAGAGTAGTTTTTGCTTATGTAGCATGGCTTTCTGTTCATAACATTATTTTTAAAAAGGCACATTGAAAAGAAAAGCAGTTTAATAACTTTTTAGAATAGTTCCTTCTTGCAAGCCCCAATGAACCCACATTGCTCCACACTTTTCTCCCCCACAAACTTACCTCCTCTATACATTTTCTCCCCCCTCCTTTTTATGACATTTTCTCTTTTGACCCCATTTAAAACATAAAAATTTAAAAACCTTCCTTTGTCAGTGCTAGCAAAGACTAAGGATTTTCAGGGAGTCTCCTCTTCCATCTGTTTCTGGATACTTTGAGTCATGGTGTAGTTCATCCTTACACTAGATGCCCCAGCTTTCAGTAGAAGAGCCGGCGCTTCCCTGACAGAACAAAGCTTGATTCAATTTCATTGATCAAAACACTAGCTGGAGGTGAATGTGAGCTGTGACTCAAAGCCACAAGGAGCTAAAAGCAACCACACCTATTTATCAATAGCTGAGACCAAAGGAAACATTAGCATCAGGTTGAAAAATAGCCAGGCCCCTCAAACTTGAAAGCAGACATTAATGAATAATCCCAGAGCTGAACTTGACATTGAGCTTGTGGGAAAAACAGGTAGAACTCTCAGTTATGATCTAGATGGGAATTGTTCTTGTTTTTTAAATCGAAGAAGGCACGGACAGTAATTTAAAACAACCTCTCTACTGTATTTACTAATGCAATCATCTTGACTCAAAATTTATGGCAGAAAATGACAATATCCACACATGGAATGTATCAGTGCAAACCAAGCCCTGTAATAAACACTGTCAAGCCATTCTCCAGATCAACCCTGGGAAGAGTGTGTGTGTGTGTGTGTGTGTGTGTGTGTGTGTGTGTGTGTGTGTGTGTGTGTGTTATTATCTACATGTTCATATAGTTGTGTGCACATGTGCCTATAGAAGTACATGTTCTGTACTAGAGGCGACTGGAGATCAGTGTTGATCACCTTCCTCAATTTGTCACAGTCTTATTTCTGAGAATAGGAATCTCACTGAAACTGATTCATGAATTTATCCAGGATAGTTAAAAGCCAGTGATCTTCAAGAATCCACCTGTCTCTGCACCCCTGGCAATGAGATTGCAGATGCATGCCACAATGCCCAGCTTTCAGCATGGGTACAGGGATCCACACTCAGGTCTTCATTCTTGGATGCCAATCATACTAGCTAAGCTGTGGGCCCAGTCCTGAAGAAAGGTTTAGAAGTGCTCATCATAGAATTTACAGAAGTTAAGATAAAAACTTGCTGGCCTAGTTATTCAAGAATATAACTTGATACTGTTATAAATTGAAATTTAAATGGAAAATAAGATCATTTTCAATAGGCATTAACATGAATACACACTCCTCCAGCCACACCAAAAAGAAGCTATTTATTGTAGTCGTTCTATACCTCCTATGCTTCCACAGTCCTATGAGAGTGAGAGCTACAGTTTCTTTGTTTGGGTGAGTATGTTGCAGGTGTGTGTGTGTGTTAGGCCAGAAGTTGACACTGAGTATTTTCTCTAATTTACCTTCACCTTATTTTCCTAGACAGAGTATTTGAATGAACCAGGAACATATTGATTCACTGAAGCTCTTCAGTGGTCACTGAGTCCCAAAGATACACCAATCTTTACCCTTTACCCACTGGTGCTAGGATTATATTCATATATTATCACATCTGGATTTTCACATGGATATTGGATAGCCACACTTAGTCCTCAGATTTTCACAGAAAGTATTTCACTGAGCCATGTTCCCCAGCTCACAGTCACCATTTCTAGTTAAGACACTCACACTGCCCATATCATAACTGTGTAAGTCTTTAGTATACATATTTCCAGTCACACTAAATTAAAAATAGAAATGACAAGAATAAGAACCCTATAGCTGGCTAGAATTACCAGGGTGGCAAAACAAAACAAAACAAAACACCTCTAAAAAATGAATAAATATTCTAATAGATATCTCCAAAACAATTTTTAAATTATAACTATAGTATCTTAAAATAAAGTAATTCTCAATTCTGAGAAAGAATGACCTAGACTGAATATTCATTGCTAAACTGAGTGAACTTTAATAACTTGCTTAAAAAGCAACTATGTAGGACTGACCAGATGGCTTAGATAACCCTGAGTTTAAATCCAGAGAAGGAAAATGATTCCCAAAAGTTTACCCCTTCAGGCACATTATTATATGCACAATGCACACATGAACATACATACATAAATACATACATACATACCCCTCCACACACAGATTAATACTGTAACAAGATTTAGATTATATCCTAACAAGCAGAAATACTGGTTATAAAAGCAGCATAAATTTAAAAGTAGGCATAGTTCTTAGCAAAAGTTTACAGATTATTGTCAATGTGTGAATAGTAATTGTTACATTTTAAGAATAGATGTAGATGTAATGTTTATGAGGTAAATAATTCTAAGTGATTCAATAGCTCTGCTTTTCAATAAAAACAACCTAGCCTATTTATGTCATAAATGTTCAAAGTCCTTTCCTATCATTTACCATTAATTTATTTCTTTCAAACACTACACATTGTACATTTCCATAAGAAAATGTGTCTTTCCTGACTTTATGCTCTGGCCACATAAAGCTCCAGAGTCTGCTATCTGTACTGTCACTGTTGTCTTCTTATGTCCACCTTGATCAACTTAATTCACTAAGAAAGGTATTCAAAACAAACCAGGGGTCAGGAACCAGGATCAAGTCCATGGAAATCTTGAGACAATTTTCCCATAGGTCAACAACTGAAGGCCAACATCTCATGAGAGAAATAGAATTCCATTGATTAAGTTCTGTTTTGAGGGAACCAGTGTTCTTTTAAGCTAAATTTAAGAAAGTAGGAGTGCTTCTTAGCCATCTGATATTCCTCAGTTGAAAATTCTTCATTTAGCACTGTATCCCATTTTTAATAGGGTTATCTGGTTCTCTGGAGTCTAACTTTTTTTTTATTAGTTGTTTTCTTATTTACAGTATCTCCTTTCCCAAGTTCCCCTCAAAAAAAAATAAAAGAAAATAAAAGAAAAAATAAAAAGAAAAAAACAAAAACTAAAACAATCCCTTGTTCCCTCCCCTCTCCCCCTGCTCACCATCCCACCCCCTCCTGCTTACTGGCCCCCGCATTACCCTACACTGGGGCAGAGAACCTTCACAGGGCCAAGGTCCTCTCCTCCCATTGGTGACTGGCTTGGCTATCCTCTGCTATATGCATGCTGCTGGAGTCATGAATCCCCCCATGTTTACTGTTTGGTTAGAGTTTTAGTCCCTGGAAGCTCTGAGGGTACTAGTTAGTTCATATTGTTGTTCCTCCTAAGGGGCTACAAACCCTTCAGCTCCTTGGGGCCTTTCTCTAGCTCCTTCATTGGGGACCCTGTACTCACACCAACGGATTGCTGTGAGCCTCTACTTCTATATTAGTTGGGTACTGTCTGAGCCTCTCAGGGGACAGCTATCTCAGGCTCTTGTTGGCATCCACAATAGTGTCTAGATTTGATGATTGAATATGGTAAGGATTCCCAGATGGAGCAGTCTCTGAATTGTCCTTCCTTTAGTCTCTGCTTCATAGTTAGCCTCTACAACTCCTTCCATGGGTATTTTGTTCCCCCTTTTAAGAAGGAACTAAGTATCCTCACTTTGGTCATCCTTCTTCTTGAGTTTCTTATGGCTTGTGGTTTGTACTTTGTGTATTCCAATCTTCTGGACTAATATCCACTTATCAGAGAATGCATACCATGTGTTTTCTTTTGTGATTGAGTTATCTCACTCAGGATGATATTCTCCAGGTCTATCCATTTCCCCAAGAATTTCATAAATTCATTGTTTTTAATAGGTGAGTAGTACTCCATTGTGTAGATGTACCACAATTTCTGTACCCATTCCTCTGTTGAGGGACACCTGGGCTGTTTCCAGTTTCTGGCTATTATAAATAAGGCTGTTATGAACATAGTGGAGCAGGTGTCTTTATTACATGTTGGAGCATCTTCTGGGTATATGCCTAGGAGTGGTATAGCTGGGTCCTCTGATAGTACTATGTCCAATTTCCTGAGAAACCGCCAAACTGTTTTCCAGAGTGGTTGTACCAGCTTGCAATCCCACCAGCAATGACGGAGTGTTCCTTTTTCTCCACAACCTTGCCAGCATCGCTGTCACCTGAGTTTTTTATCCTAGCCATTCTGACTGGTGTGAGGTGGAGTCTCTGGGTTGTTTTGATTTGCATTTTCCTGATGACTAAGGATGTTGAACATTTCTTTAGGTGCTTCTCAGCTATTTGGTATTCATCAGTTGAGAATTCTTTGTTTAGCTCTGTACCCCATATTTTAATAGGGTTATTTGGTTCTCTGGAGTCTAACTTCTTGAGTTCTTTGTATACATTGGATATTAGCCCTCTATCAGATATAAGATTGGTAAAGATCTTTTCCCAATTTGTTGGTTGTCATTTTGTCCTATTGACAGTGTCTTTTGCCTTACAGAAGCTTTGCAGCTTTATGAGGTCCCATTTGTCAATTCTTGATCTTAGAGCATAAGCTATTTGTGTTCTCTTCAGGAAATTTTCCTCGAGGAAAATTTGCTCGAGGTTCTTCCCCTTCCTTTTCTATTAGTTTCAATATATCTGGTTTGATGTGGAGGTCCCTGATCCACTTGGACTTGAGCTTTGTACAAGGAGATAGGAATGGATCGATTTGCATTTTTCTACATGCTAACCACCAATTGAGCCAGCACAATTTGTTAAAAATCCTGTCTTTTTTCCAATGGATGATTTTAGCTCCTTTGTCAAAGATCAAGTGACCATATGTGTGTGGGTTCATTTCCGGATCTTCAATTCTATTCCATTGATCTTCCTGCCTGTCTCTGTACCAATACCATGCAGTTTTTATCACAATTGCTCTGTATATAGCTTGAGGTCAGGGATGGTGATTCCCCCAGAGGTTGTTATTCCAAATGAATTTGCAAACTGCTCTTTCTAACTACGAAGAATAGAGTTAGAGTTTTGAAGGGGATTGCATTGAATTTGTAGATTGCTTTTGGCAAGATGGCCATTTTTACTATATTAATCCTGCCAATCCATGAGCAGGGAAGATCTTTCCATCTTCTGAGATCCTCGATTTCTTTCTTCAAATCAAAACAAACCTGATATTCCACCTCATACCAGTCAGAATGGCTAAAATCAAAAACTCAGGTGACAGCAAATGCTGGCAAGGATGGGGAAAAAGAACAATCCTTCACTTCTGACAGGAAAGCAAGCTGGTACAACCACTCTGGAAATCAGTTTGGCAGTTCCTCAGAAAACTGGACACAGTATTACGTGAGGACCCAGCTATACCACTCCTGGGCATATACCCAGAAGATGCTCCAACATATAATAAGGACACATGCTCCACCACATTCATCGCAGCCTTATTTATAATAGCCAAGAGCTGGAAAGAACCCAGATGTCCTTCAACAGAGAAATGGATATAGAAAATGTGGTACTTTTACACAATGGAGTACTACTCAGCTATTAAAATGGATGAATTCATGAAATTCTTAGGCAAATGGCTAGAACTAGAAAATATCATTCTGAATGAGGTAACCCAATTGAAAAAGAAGATACATGGTATTTACTCACTGATAAGTAGATACTAGCCCAAAAGTGCCAAATAACCAGAATACAATTCACAGACCACATGAAACTCAATAAGAAGGAAGATCAAACAAAGTGTGGATGTTTAAGTCCTTCTTAGAAGGAAAACAACATACTCACAGGAGCAAATATGGAGATAAAGTATAGAGCAGAGACTAAATGAAAGGCCACCCAGAGAGATGTCCCACCTGGGCATTCATCCCATATACAGTTAACAAACCCAGACACTATTGTGGATGCCAAAAATGCATGCTGAAAGGAGCCTGACATGGCCGTCTCCTGAGAGGCCCTGCCAGAGCCTTACAAATACAGAGATGGATGTTAGCAGCCAATCATTGGACTGAGCATGGAATCCCTAATAGAGGAGTTATAAAAGGGACTGAGGGAGTTGAAGGGGTTTGCAGCCTCATAGGAAGAACAACAGTATCAACCAACTAGACCCCCCAGAACTCCCAGGGACTAAGCCATCAACAAAGGAGTACACATGGCTCCAGTTGCATATGTAGCAGAGGATGGCCTTGTCATGCACCAATGGAAGGAGAAGTCCTTGGTCCTATGAAGACTCGGTAGATGCTCCATTGTAGGGGAATGGAAGTCATGGAGGTGGGAGTGTGTGGGTAGGCAGAGGGACACCTTCATAGAAGCAGGGGGAAGGAGGATATGATAGGTTATTTCTGGGAGGATGGGAAAACAGGGAAGGGGATATCATTTGAAATAAATGATAATGATGATGTAAATAAAGAAAATATCCAATAAAAATATAATTTAAAAAATGGGGGTTAGACCTTAAAGTACAGTGACTAAAGTAATTGATAAGCTTGGAGGCAGGAGGCCCAGCTCAGCTGATCAAAGGTCTTTTGGAAATTGAGAGCATCCACCATCCCTTACCCTCCTCCTGCTCTTCATCCTTTTCTTCACTAGGATTCTGCAAAGCACAAACACCCTATCCCTCATTGAGTGTCCCAATTTCCTGACTCCAAAACTTGCTTTGGCTTGGATAAGAGACAGAATCCACTGTTAGCTATAAGACTGCAGGGACCCATCCTTTGGTAAGGCAGAAATGCTAAGCTGGAACCCCCAAAAGTGTCCAATGCCAGCTCTTAGTCTCTGTATGTAATGGTGAGTTCACCAGGAAAACATCACTGAGATATCTTCATCAGATTGCTGCATTAGGATCATATGCAAATAATTTTATTGCAAAATGTGCTTTCTAGTCTATCACTGGAGAATCACATATGGTATAGTTTTTCTCCCTATCCTCATGGGAACATTAACAGTTCTATAGTCACAGTGGAGAATCATTTTGTGGCATTTAGAGGTTTGCTTTCTGGAAAAAAAAGTGAAAAATAGTATATATGTGACAGTGAAGATCAAACTTTATAGCCTAATGCTAATGAGACTCTACTTTCCAGTGTCCACCAAATACCAAGCTTAACATTAACAGTCTTGGGGAAACCACCACTGCTGACCAACACCTGACATGAAATTCTATGTTAAAAAGCTCCAAGCACATGACTGAAGCATCCAGATAATTATGGAGAAAGTTGTATATTATGGTTCACACCCTAGGATTATTGTGTTTCCTATCTTGGGAAAGACTGTATCTTCCCTTGCATATCAATTGAGATTTACACAGTGCAGTGTGCTCTGGCAGTTTGTCAGGTAATTTCATACATGTAGCAGCTTATACTTCTGTGTATGGAAAAACTCTCTGAGTCACAAAAACGATTAAGTCACTTTCTCCCAGGCACAACCATAGAATCTAAACTAGAGTACTGAAAGCAGAGCCTCTGCTTCTTTCCCTTCTAGTACTCACAGCTGGTGTTTGTTGAGCACTCTGTGTCCACAGTGGTCCAGCCCCAAAGCTTTGCCAATGACTCGGGTCATCTCTGGGGGACTGGCTTCTATTACCTCCATTGTGCAGGTGTGACAAAGAAAGTACAAAGAGGTTAAATATTTGCCCATGATCACAAAGCCTGTGAAGAAAATGGAGATTATAACGTAAAATTCCATCTATACATCAAAGTGGGTTGTATCCTATGGAAAGCCAAGTTCTGTGGGTGTCATGTGTCCCTTCTTCGTCACTACTCCCATTACTAGTTGACTTGCTTTAACTGCATCTGTAAGAGCATTTGTCTATCCAAAGTGAAACTGAGTTACCTTGCAAGTTTCACTATAGGCAGAGATGTCAACTCTATGTGGGATGCAAGGTTCTCAGATCCTGACTTCTTCCCAAACAACCCATTTTCCTTACAGCTTATAAGGATTCAATGCTCCAAATTATGCGAAGGACATCATGAGGAAGCTCTCTTTTGGCTTGTGTGTGTGTGTGTGTGTGTGTGTGTGTGTGTTCATCATTCTTTTTCCTGCCTTTCCTTTTCAGTATCTATGCCACTGAAAGACTGTTAATTGTCTCTGCCTCCAGCTCCTATGCCTCTAACTCTTCTCTGTCCTCTCATTGTCCCATTTCAAATCACTGTTGTGCAAGCTGGCTTAAATGCAATGCCATCCACACTGCACTGTGTGGATGCATTGTGTCCATGGGACTCTACTTACCATAAGCATCACTTCAGTTGTGGAGAGTTGGCCTTGAAGAATGACTTGTTGGACCCCTATAGCAATTTGTTGTACACCCTGGGTCCCAGGTGACAATAATGTAGTTCTTGAAGAAGACATGTTTACATAACTTCATATTTTGCTGAGTTCCCTTTAAATATGTACTAATAAAAGGGTAGGGAAGAGTAGTGGTTTTAATGTGGTCCTCTGTTTTACTTCCTGCTTTCTACAGAGGAAAAATCATTCCCATTCAAACCATTGCAGATGATCACCACCAAACAAGCACCTACCCCCTGGGAAAAATCCCAAAGAAAACTGTGGTAATTGCTCCAAATATGGAGCTTTATATGCAAAGTCGTTATGACATTCAGAGAGCTGGGACGAACAGCAACAGGGCTGTGCTTCTGGAAAGATGAAGCCAATTTCAGGATTCAATTTTCAAAAGGAAATGCCATGTTTGTTTCATGTCAGCTTCTGCTTCAGATTAGAACAAGTCAGAAAAAAAATGAACAAAGCTGAAACCGTTGGTCTGGCTGGCTGATGGAAAGCCTTTCTGCTGACTGGAGCCCCGTTGTGTCTGCCCCAGTCACTCTGGAAAGCAGCTGAGCAAACCCCAGTCTGTTGATGAGGTTTAACACACACACACTTCCAAATGTTTATACAAATAACACTATTTTAAAAATACAGACTGGCTGTCATGCAGACAGGTGGTCTGGCTGCCTTAGCAGTTTTGCTACAGGCTTGCTGCTCAGTTTGGCAGAAGCCTAGCCTGCCCTCTCCTTCCCTCCCAATCATCCTGGAGGGACAATAACACCGCAGTCACATTTGCACATGTGACCCTCATGCTGATGCAATCTTTCATTAAAGTGAGAGAATTTTGAAAAAAGGCTCAGGGCATGTTGTAGATAAGAAGCGGTCTTTGGAGTATAAATGTGGATGAGTGTCAAAACTACCCAAACTGATACAGCTAGCTCTCTATTGGTTACATTCGCACATATGCATTATTGTTCCCAGCTACCTTGTATGCATATAAAATCAGTGATTGAAAACACACAGGCAGGGTCTGAGGAGATGCTCAGTGCCTGGTGCTTAGCCTGAGGACCTGAGGCTGGCTGGCCAGTCTAGCTTGAATATCAAGCTCTGGGTTTCTCAGTAGAAACCCTCATTCAAAAATAAAATGGAGTGTCACCCATGAAGACATCCCACATCAACCTGTGCTTCCACAGACACATGAATGAGTTTGTGCTCTTCCACATACCCGTGTACATCTCACAAACATAATAAGAAATACATGTATATACCCACCATATGTATACATGCACAGAAGTATGTACTAAACACAGGAGATCAACTCTAAATGAGTTCTTTTTCCCTATATCCAGATTCCTTACCAAAGACCATTTTTCTCACTGATATCTAGTAAGAAGCATTTGAGTTTTGTGTTTGCTGGTCTTCACCAAATACAAACAGAAAAAGCATCAGCCCATCACATTACTTTGTGTCCCCCTTGCTGGTTACCTATGTGTATGTTTGATGTACATTCAGATGCTCAAGAGCACATGGGTGTTGGTAGCCAGCACCAACGTAAATAAAATAAAGGGTTCTTCTGGTAATAGGAGTAAGAAATAGATAGGAAGAGATTGAAAGAGATAAGAAGAGGTAGGCTAGCCATACCTTACCCAAGTGGGAAAAATAAACATTAGACGACACGAGGTCTGGTCACTCAGTCATCTTGAATTTAATGAATTTCTTTTGTTCTCGCAACAGGTAAAATACCTGGGGCAAAACCCTTCCCCCAAAATACGTCAGTGTAACAGTCCAATCAGTTACTTCCTTCTTGCTCTGTGGGGGTGAAGCTTCTGAATGTAACCGGAAGCTAGGTTTCGTTCAACAGGTGGGCAGCGCTGTACTGGGGCCCAAATGGTAGCTGTTTACTGTCCGGGCTTTGGGGAGGGAGTCTACACATGGGGACCAGGCTGAGTTCTTTTAGTGATGGCACAGTCCTTGTTCTCTTAGTCTCTTCATTTTCCAACTAACAGGGGGAAAGGAAAGATGCTCCTGAATTCAATTTATTCTGTCAATACAAAGCTCTTACTGTGAGGCAGGCCCTGCCCTTTGGTGCTGAATGACATGCAGGCGTCCAGGGTTCATAAGAGCATGCTTCTCTTTAGAAGTGCTCAGGCATATCACTAAAGCCTGTCCACTCATGCCCTAATGGGAAGCAGAGACACACAGACCTGAAAGACTGTAGGGAGAATAGCAAATTATCAAGGGAAAAAAGTGAATGCAAACAGAATAAAACTAAGATGTGACCAGCAACAATTTTACCATGGGAAAGTAGATCATTGATATAATGTTGAGATTATTTTATATTTCACATTTTGCAGCTAAATACCCTTTCACTATTAAAAAAAGGTTACTGTCATGATTGTGAGGGTTATGCTTGGAGTTTGGGTTCTCTCTCTCTCTCTCTCTCTCTCTCTCTCTCTCTCTCTCTCTCTCTCTCTTTCTCTCTCTCTTCCCCACTACCATTGCCACTCCCCCCATACACTCAGGCACAGCTGCACATTAATTCAACCAAATTAAACTGCTAGGATGAAATACCACCGAAATGCATTCTGAAGTATAATTTTACTGAAACAAGTATGTAACTTTATTTTTTAAAAAATAAAAACAAGTGCCCATCAAAAGGTGAAAGAAATATATTACATTATGATGGAAAAAGAGGTCTTTCAGGAGAAGGCTGAAATAGTATTTCTTTTTGAAATGGCGTGTGGAGGCTTTCCAAAATAGGAAAGACAGTGACTTTTTCTTAATACTTGACTTGTTTTGTGTTCACACCAGAAGGGAGATTTTTATAGGTCATGTCCAAGGAATGAGTTCTTCTCTGGAGCCAGATGCCCTCATCTTTCCCACTTTCTTTCTTTCTTTCTCTCTTTCTTCCTTTCTTTCTTCCTCTCTTTCTTTCTTTCTCTTTCTTTCTTTTCATACTTTTCTTTTTATGTATTTTTTTAAACTCCAGCTTTTATTTCCCCCACCCCCGGTCTACCTTCCAAATGTTCCACATCCCATCCCTCCTTCCCATTCTACCCCTCCACCCCACCTGCCTGCTAAGCTCCCTGGGGCCTCTGGTTTCTTGAGGTGCATCATCTCTGATTGAGCACAGACCTGGTAGTCCCCTGGTATATGTGTGTTGAGGGCCTCATATCAGCTGATGTATGCTACCTGTTTGGTGGTCCAGTGTTTGAGGTATCTGGTTCTCCTACAGTGTAGCTCTCCTCCTCCTCAGCTTCTTTCAGCCTTTCCCAAATTCAATCTCAAGGGTCAGCTGCTTCTGTCCATTGGTTGGGTGCAAATATCAGCATCTGACTCAGATGCTTGTTGGGTCTTCTGAAGCGCGGTCATGCTAGGTCCCTTTTGGTGAGTGCTCCATAGCCTCCATATCATCCCTTGGGACCTCCCCTTAAGCTGGATACCACTTTGAGCCTGTCACTGGACCTTCTTTTTCTCAGGCTCCTCTCCATTCCATCCCTATAGTTCATGCTTGTTCTTTTGAGTCTGAGTTACCTCACTCAGGATGATATTTTCTAGTTCCATCCATTTGCCTATAAAACTCAGATGTTCTCATTCTTAATGGCTGAGTAGTATTCCATTGTGTAAATGAGCCACATTTTCTGTAGCCATTCTTCTGTCATGGGACATATGGGTTGTTTCCAGCTTATGTCAAATAAGGTTGCTATGAACATAGTGGAACACGTGCTCCTGTTGCATGGTGGGGCATCTTTTGGATATAGTCCCAAGAGTGGTATTGCTGGGTCTTCAGATAGATCTATTTCTAGTTTTCTGAGGAACCTCCAGATTGATTTCCAGAGTATCATTTTCTGTCTAGTCTACCTTGCTACCTTCTAGAAAAACAAGTAACTCAGTTAGGTTTTTGAACAGACTCTAAATGACTTCTCCTGGAAAAAGACACTTATTTTCAAGATATGGAAATGAACTGGTGGGGTGGGGTTAGGGGAGGTCAGTTTTAAATCTGTTCTTAGTTGCTTTTCTTTAAACCTAATTGAAGCAGAGGACAGTACAGATTCAACAGGACACCTTCTTTTCATTATGAAGCATGACTTACTCAACGGGTGAATAATTAGAAAATGGATGATCTCTCTGGCCTTGCAGAACTCTATACACAGAAGTAAAAATGAAAAGTTTTAGATACATAGCATACAATAAGATTCTTGGGGAAATCCCCACTGAAATTAGTCTCGTGGCAATTAAATGACTGTTTGTTGGAGTATTAACAGCCTCAGGCACACTCAACAAACCCATATTCCTTGGCTGCTGGTAATGACATATTTCTCAGGGAGTATTATTTAATTAAGAATAATTTGAAAGAGCAGTTCATCTGAGAAACTACATTCACTTACGAGAAACACTAAGTAACGGTAAGTGGAAAAGACATGCAATTTGTTAGCCTTTTAATGTTATCTTTCTGAAATACCTCAGTAGTTTATGGATGTCTACACTAGATTATTTTCAACTGTCTCTGAGGTGATCATGTCCAAAGAACTTTATCCCTTACTGTACAAGGCAGGGAGTAGTCTGTAGCAGTTGGATTCAGTTAAGAAATCCCTTAGGGTTTCAACTGTTCATGGCCAGCATCCTTTGTCTGTCCCCTCTCTAGACAAGGCCAACTGCCAGCTCCCTTTGTTTAGATACTCTGCTCCCTCCCACTTCTATCCATCACTGGCTGCTGATCACCTCCCAGATGTGATGTCTTTTGTCCTAGCTCCTCTCTCAAGTCTGTAAGGGTATATCAGTTATTTAGTGGCTAGCTGTGTCTAACCCAAAAACCCCACCCAGAGAAAAGCACTCTGACTCTATGACATTGGCAGTAGAAAAGCAAAACCTGCCCTCTTAGACTTTCTGTACTAAATTCATTGCATCCACAAGCCTCGTTAAGAGTTGATTATAATTTAAAGACCGGTTTCAAACTGGCAAGGGGAAGGACTACTCTAAATTGTTCTGACTTCGAGTGGGAGCTGGCAGCAGGAGGTGAACTTCACAACTCCAGAAGCAAGCTTGGGGAAAATGAAAAAAATAGAATTCGTTCACTCCATGGAAGGAGGAGAAAAGTAAGTTGTTCACCCTTTTGTCACTCATCTGTGATTTCTATGGCAAAATTCACAAACTGTTCAAGGTTAGTTACTGAAATAAAAATTGTCTTGGGAAACAAATGTGTCCATTTAGTTCCCTAGGAAGTCAAACAAAGCTATTTAAAAGAGTAATTTAAAGTTATTATTGAGGGGTTGTTAACTGTAGTCACTAGAGTCTATTAAATCCTGGCCATCAGACAATCTTTATTCTGACTTGATTAGTGATTGACTAAGAATTGAGTTGGATATGAGCCTGATTTTTAACCAAAACATGTTCTCCAAGGATTCTGAAGACTAGCCTAAAATCCTACCAGTCAGGTCATGCTTTTAATTTAAGATCAGATTAAGGGTGGGTTGCATACACAGAGAACACTGACCACCACAGTGGATTAAGCTGAGTGCAGAAGCAAAGAAATTTTCTCTTTGATTCTTTTGAGTCCAAAGTAGCTTTCACTCAAACAATACCAAAGGCATCTGATTAAACACTTCTCTCAGCAGGGTTTTATGGTAAGGCATACTTTATCATACAGAGTGCAATCAGACTGATGTAATATAGAATCAGCCAGTGAGTGCCTTATTTATTTTGAAACAACTTGTGGAAATAGGTTTTTACCACTTTCTTTAATTCTAATCTGAATCTTCTAAACAATTCCATTACTTAAATTGACAGGTCAGATTGGAAGCCATTAGACATATCAGGGCAGATGTCCCTTTAATAAGGCTTTCATTTTTCTTCACTTAATAACCATCATTTACTGTTAATGCTTAGCAGAGAAACCCTTGCAAAATCCTTCTCCCTAAAGTGGATTAAGAGGTTTTGTTCCTGTTAAATGGTTCTTAGCCTTATAGTCTAATAACAAACCCTGAGTTTATGTCAATTTCCTCTGGCGATGCCTTACTAGGGAAGATGGAAAGGACCATAAGAAAACAAAATAATAAATGCAGCTTTGCATATTTTCTATCCCAGAGAAGCCCAGTTCCTTTACTGACATAATAATGTATAAGAATTGTAACTGCCAGTGCAGCTCCCACTAGTAACATTTGAACCTCCTCGTGGCACTATTATATGGTATTTAAATATCAGAAGGGGAGAAAATGCCAGCATCAAAGCAGATGAAGTTGGCTGTAATTCCCTAATAACAACCGCTGTTCCACCCCAAGAGCCAGCCAGTGATCCTGGCCTCTCACCTGTGTGGTGTGCAAATGGTCTTCAATCAGCAGGTTGTTAGGGAAAGGGGTTTGGGTTTTTTTTTTTTTTCTGTTTAACTGACACTTTACAGCCTTAGTAGAACTAATTAGGACTGCACTTTTTAAAAAGACAGATAATTCTTTTTTGCTGCATGCTTGAAATTCGACATTTCTCCTGAGCAAATATAAGTGAAATGTTATCAGTGCTAACTTCCGGGAGGACCCCCTTGGATTCTAAGGTTTGTGGAGTACCATGGGCTCTGTATTTCCAGAACTCGCCTGTGACAGGTGGTTATGTCTGTTGGTGGAAAACATCCTCCCTGTAATCAGTGCAGCCACTGTCACGCCCAGGCCAGCAGAGGCAGGAGGTTTCATCATCTCTGCAGTCACCAGTCCCTGTTTACAGGTCACAGTCAGGAATCCCCAGTCTTCTAAATCCCCACTGCCCTTATAAGGTTGTGGTCCCTCTTCCTGCAGCCTAAACCTTGTCTGTCTTCTATAATGCTGTTTTTAAAACATACGTATGTCACTGAGTTGTACTTCCACCTCTTCTCTCCTTTCCCGAGTTGCTTGGATCCCATCATTGGGACTTCAAGCTCATTCCTTCCCTAAACCTAGGTAAGCTGTAGCGCTGAGAGACTGGCATGCTGGTGAAGATCCCACTCCCAGGATCTCACGACTAGTCCCCAAAATGCATCTCTTTCAATACTGCCACAGAAATGCCAAGAGCTTCTCTGAAATGACAATTCATGTTGCTAAATTACTGTTCACTTTGTATCTAATTCTTCCCAAGTTTTACTGAATTCTTGGTTGGTGCTGATACCCTGTTAATTCTAAGAATGTGGTGGTGCCCAATGTTATCCTCAGGAAATTCACAGGCTAGTACAAAAGTTAAATCACACATGTGGGCATGCTCAGATAAAGGACAGAATGTCATATGGTACAGAAGACAGGCCTGAGAATAAACAAATGTTCCTTGAAAGAGATGTTACCGAGAAAGGAGGGGCTGGGCAGACATTTATGTTGAAGCACATGTATGGAGGCACTAAAAGGAGGCATGCATGGGAGAGACTTCCAGTGACACAGGAAGAGAGAACAGGAAGGACAGGAAATGAGAGACGATGGCTGACTCCAGGAGTCACATTGCTGGCTTCTTTTATTGTCCAGTCAAAGAACACAGGTTTTATCAGCTATGAAATGAGAAGCCATTAGAGAACTTGTGGATGACAAGTACCCAATAAGTAAGAGTAGATTAGGCATGGATACTAATTATAAAGCTTGCAGTGGTCAAGGTCTGGGGTATAAAAACACAAGAGCAGAACCAGAAAGATGGCTCAGCTAGTAAAGATGCTTGCAACCAAGCCTGACATCCTGAATTTGACCTGTATGGTATTGACTGATGTTTTATGTGCACATACTTAAACACACACACACAAACACACACACACACACACACACACACACACACGAGAGAGAGAGAGAGAGAGAGAGAGAGAGAGAGAGAGAGAGAGAGAGAGAGAGAGAGAGAGAGAGAGAAGCATAAAGAACTACTGTCATGCAGATATGGAGACAAAAGACACTTGGGTACTTAAACCTTAGAAAGTATCCTTGGTAGAACCTGACAGGTTTCAGTAACTAGACATGGTGAGAGATGGAAATGGCATTCTAACTTCCACATTTCTACTTGGATGGCTGAAAATGCCATTCCTGGGCTGGACTGTGTAAACAGAACAGTGGGCTGCAGAATGAGAAAAAGAAGAGGAGATCAACTGGAAGGAAATGATGTCCAGTACAACCCACTACTCTTGAATTTTCACAATGATGAAATAATTACTTTTCTCACTGCTGTGGTAACATATACCTAAGCAGAGCATTTAGAGAAAAGAAGCCTTTACTTTGGTTTCCAAGGTTATAGCCTATCACAATGGAGAACTTACAGCAACAGGAAGGTGAAACAGCTAATCACACTGCGTCCTCAGTCAGGAGGCAGAGAATTAGGAACAGTCCAGCCACTCTCTTCTTTTTAAAAGAACCTCTCAGTTAAGATGGGTCTTTCCAGATCCACTAACCTAATCTAGGTAATCCCTCCCAGGCTAACCTAATCTGGATAATTCTAGACCGTGTCAAATTGAGAGTCAATATTAACTATCACAGATGAGTTCTGGTTAACAGAGGTGACTAGGTTTTATTGAACTTATCATAACTCTGTTAAGCTCCTCTTACTTCTAAAATGTCCATGCCTAAAACATAAGCCACATATTTTCTATGATTGCTTTTACTTGTTCTACTCTAAAAAAAAAACTCCAATGTTTAGAAAATATGACATTAGATCTCCTTAGTTATGAGTGAATATGAAACACTTGAGACAAGCTTACTCCTGTGTGTTGCTTCATGCTGCTGCCCTGATGAATAAGCTACTGATAACAATTCTTCCATTACTTAGAACTGAAAAGTCAGAATCTTAATTTCTTAATTGTCATGCCTGATTGGAAACTGGCATGGAACTCCTCCTTCATGTCTGTCACAACACAAACAGAAATTAGACCAATCTAACATACTTACTTTCTACATTAAGACCAGTTTATACTTAAAAGATGGTTTTAGTTACCAAGGTTAACACCACCACTAGGAATAAAAGCAGCCCAGAAAATGGGGATATTTAACAATCACTACTCCTAGAGTTTATTGTCTGATATTCTTAAAGACAGGTTACAATTACAGCCTATAGGTCAAACAATAACTTTTCATGTTCATATTGCCGGATATGTTTTGGAGGCCAATCCAAGACAGTGGTATCTAGGGAAAGAAAACACTGAATATTAGGTTTATTATTAATTTCGTTCTGTTGCTATAAGAAATATGGAGGGGATCTTAAAGTAATATGGGGGGAATTTATATAGCTTGGACTTCCAGTCACAGTTTATTAGAACAATCAGGATAGCAACTCAAGCACTAACTTGAAGCAAAAACCATAAAGAGCTCCCCAGGGTCTCAACCACCAACCAAAGACTGCACATGGAGGGGTCTGATTGTTCTGGCAGCACGTGTAT
>NW_022196891.1:1255821-1294995 GCF_008632895.1 Mastomys coucha
TGCTCCCATAACCACCTAGCTGCTTAAGGAATGATGCCACCCACTGTGGACTGGACTCTTCGACATTAATTAACAGTGAAGACAATCCCTCTCAGAAGTGCCCACAGACAAACCAGAAAAAGACAATTACTAAGTTGAGACTACTTTTCAAATGATTCTAGGCAGTATTAACTTAACAGTTAGTGAGAACTAGGACATTGGAGTTACAATGTTTCCTATTATTACCTTCTGTGACTAAAAGAAGGCTCTGCAGATAATGACCACTGTTAATCGTAGACCAGTTAATATTAACATAATGAATCACTGTATTATTTCACCATGAAGTCTTCCTACAGGATAGTTTCCTAGTCTCTCACAAAACTATCAAGTAGTGAACTTTTCATTCCTTCAACTGAAGGTTATGACAACAGTATGTTAACTTCATAAAAAATGATGTTTTTCAAAACAATTTAAAACCAATTTTAATCTTCCTTCAAAGATCAAGCTGCCCATCAAATTTCTTTTTAAATCATCTATTGTTATATATCTTAGCTGTCCTCATTCCTTACTATAGTAAGAAGCCTAAAAGAAACACTGATTTAAGTAATATAGGTGTCAAAAGTAATTCATTAGGATCAATTAAATAGCCATTCAAAAGCCATCATATATAATGTAAGCTTACCTTCTAGAAAGTTTATATAAACCTGGAATCCTGGGTAAAGGATATGAAACATACAAAAATGCATTCATATATTCAACAATACTAGTTAGCTTATCTTTAACGTTTGCTAGATTAACAGGTTGAAATTTTACATCACAGCTTGTGTTCTTCAGCATTTAGTATTTGTGAAAATCAAATATATTTCCTAGACATTGGCCATCTCATTATCTATGAATTTTTGGCTTGTTATTTGCCTTTTCTCTATTCTAGTGATCAACACTTTAACCCCAAACATGAAAGCCCTTCATAGGTTATGCACAACGTGCCCTGTTCTCTCATACCTGCTCCCTAATTCTCATACATATAATTAAATTCTAATAATCATCCCATTGCTTTTCTTTTACAAAATTGGATATTGAGAATCATCCAACCCAGTACTATAAAATAATATTCTTCCACATCTTAGTATTATAAAAATAATATTCACTCACCTTTTTGTTTGTTTGTTTGTTTTTGTTATTGTTGTTGTTGATTGGTTGGGGGGTTGTTTTTGTACTCTATTGAGCTGCATGTGTACTTTGTCTGTTTTAACTATTCAGTACATGAGGAACAAGAGTACACCTAATGACTACTTTATAACTTTTATTTAACCAATAGATAATCAATACAGGTAATGGCATCTTTCTTGCCATACAGATGAAAATGAAGCTTAAAACAATGTTTTAGCAGAACTTGAAGAAACTTTAGGACTTGTAGTCAAGCAAGGTATGGTTCTGTAAGCAACATCGACATTACTGATCCTAAAAAGTCAAAACTGAAAGATATCATGGGAGCCAGCAAGGTGAGCAAAGGTGTTGGGTGTCAAGCCTCATGACCTGAGCTCAATCCCTAGGACACGTGAGGAAGGAAAAAGTTGACTCCTGCACATTATTCTCTGCTCTCCATACATGTGCTGGACTACACAAGTGCAAAAGCACATGTGCCTATCCATGCATGCACACACACATACACACATGTGCATACACACACACACACACACACATGTACACACATACACAGAAAGAAAGATTTAAAAAAGCAAAATGGAAATGGACAACTATAATAGTTTCAAGCTTCTAAAGGAACCAAACCATTAAAACCTAAGTAAAATTGATATAAGGTTTATTTTGAATTTAGAAACCATTAAAAGTAGGTACTAAGCCCAAAATAAATACTAAGACATGAAATATTTTTAGTTAATATAGTTTAGTTGGAAGTTCCTTTTTTTTTACCATTCAGTTTTTTGGTCCTTATTGTGCTTATTGTAATAAGTCATTTAAATAAACTCATATCAGCTTGTCTTCTAAATCTCAATCTCCAGAGATAACTGGATGTCAGTTCATAGCTACTACGTGATACAACCAATAAGTATCACATAATCCTAGGCTGCTGTTATTTTGCCAATCCCAGTTCTCATGTGGGATTCCCAAGCATTTCTGAAACAGTCTCTAAGCCTCCTGAGATACTTCCGAATCACTTCTCCGACTGAAGTACTGACACATTTCTGACAGAAGCAAGAATCTCAGTGGTGAAAATTCTCCATTTCCTTGCTTTGTGCTAATGTTGCATGGACTTTGGTTACCTATGCCCCTTAAGATGTGCACTAATATGTGCTGGTGAGAAGTGCTACTAAGGACTGGGCGAGTAGCCCAGGAGTGCCTAGCAAGTGAAAGGCCCTGTGCTCCATCACCAGCTCTGCAAGATAAATGACTGAATGCATAAATGAATTGTAAAATTGAACATGGAAAATATAAATTATATTGGATTAAAAACTTTAAGGCAAGCTGGACAGTGGTGGCACATGCCTTTGATCCCAGCACTTGGGAGGCAGAGGCAGGTGGATTTCTGAGTTCGAGGCCAGCCTGATCTACAGAGTGAGTTCCAGAACAGCCAGGGCTACACAGAGAAATCCTGTCTCAAAAAACAAAAACAAAAACAAAAACTTGGAGGCAGAAATAATACTAAGCTGTTAAATACATTTTTTATAGCTAAGAATATTTATTGGTACTGAGGATTTAGTTTGTGCCCAACATTGTACTGTCAATGGTACATGCATTTGTAGACCTTTGTCTCCAAAATCATGTAATGTAGATAAAAGACAGATCATTTATTATAACACAAAACAAAGCTGTGAGGGAGACTATACAAAGAGCTTTAAGATACCAGAGAGAGAAATACACAGGGAAGAAATAGTTTTAAAATTATAATAATAAGCTATAAGATTAGGTCAGGATAACCTTCAACAACCTTTTAAAGGTTATTACCCTCATTCCAAGCTTATAACATTAAGAAATCTGTCTGACTCATACTTTGAGTGGCAGAATTATACCTGGTGTCAAAGCAAGATTTCATAGGATATGTCATGCTCCATGAAAAATTTTTTTAAAGGCACACATTGGAATATTTTTATTTTCCCTCAACTAGAAAATTAAAAAAAAAAAAACAATTATAGCTTTGTTTTTGATTAGTTTTATATTTTATTTAAAATTTTATGAGTTTGTGTGTGTGTGTATGTGTGTGTGTGTGTGTGTGTGTGTGTGTGTGTGTGTGTGTATGTGTTTGTGCACTTCCAAGTGTGGGCATGCATATGAACGCCACAGTTAATAAGTAAAAGTTAAAGAGCAGCCTACGCTAGGGGAATCTGTTCCCCTCCTTTTGGATTTAGGATTACCCAACTCAAGTTGTCAGACTTAGCAGAAAGCAGCTTTACTAAGTCACATTTTCAACTTTCATTTCATATTCTTAGGGAGTAGATTCGTTTTTTGTTTTGTTTGTTTTTTCTTGGCAAGATCACCAGTTGTATCTGTGTCAGTTCTTGTACCCTAGAGAAATGAGAGCTAAATACTCACTGTTACGGTATGAGAGAGAAAACATACAGAAGAAACAGCATTGAACATAGGCAAGTCCAAAGTTATGGCTAAGGAGAAGCTAAAGTTTCAGCATACAGCTATAGGAAAGCCATTTGGCACACACAGCCTGAGCTGTAGGAAGCTGGGTCACAGCAAGAGCTTGGGGAGGGCTGAGGTGTGCTCTAAGAGAAAAGAGCTCACATTCTTTATGCCCAAAGCTGCTTTGAAGTTTTGGACTAAAAAGAGAAAGAAAGTTCTTGCCTCTTAAAATAATCAGGCAAGGAATGATGAATCTTTTATTCTGAAGTCTAAATTCAAATTTATTACCTTGTCTCTAATAAGTGCCTCCTCTCCACTTCTTGTCACCATGAAGCACAGTCAGAGGCCACTGTGAGCCCTTTTCTCCCACACTGGCCTTTAGCAGAAAAGCCCTGGAGATGTTATCTCCATATCTCACCAGGCCTTCCTCCAACAAGACCATTGCCTAAAGATGCCTTCACCAATTTCTCTTGGCCTCTTAGCTGGTTCCCTTGCACCCCGCCAACAGCCTTTCTACAGTTTTTGCTCACTGTAATGTTAGCGTGTCAGAACTTTGGCTTGTTTACTATAAGCAGTTACATGTGTTGGAAATGCATCAATCCATTTCCAGCTGAAGTGACTTGTGTCTGATTTCCTGCGGCATATCTCATTATTCCCTGCATTGCTTACTTGTCCAAGTATGCTGTGGTATACATCTATATATATGTGTGTATGTTCTTGTGTATGCATGTGAGTTCATATTGGAGTCCAAAGGTCAATGTCAGGTGTCCTTCTTAATTGGTCTCCACTTTATTTACTGAGGCACAGTATCTCACTGAACTTGACATTCACCAATCCAGCTAGCCTAGCCAGCCAGCTTGCTCCAGGAAACCTTCTTCACCTCCTGGGCACTATGAATACAGTCAGGCTGCCATGCCCATCCAGCATGTTTGTGGATTCTGAGGATGTGGACACCTCAGGATTGCATGGCAAATGTTCTACCTCCAGAGACATCTCCCCAGTGCTTCATTACTTCCTGAAATGAACTCTGCTCTCTAAGATATTATATTATTCCTCTCTCAAACAGGCTCTTGACAGGTTAGACCCTGAAATATCTACCTCTGTCCTACAAGACCCAGTTCATAGACATCCCTACACCTTCCCTTTCACCCAGAAATTTTATCTTGCTGACAGGCCAAGCATTTTACACCCAAGTGCCTGTGGCACACACCCTGTGGTACAGTCTGTGGTGGTCTGAGCGAGCATGCATGAATTCACTCCTGAGGAAGAATCCCAGCTCATCTTCTTCCTAGCAGTGGATGACCAGTAATGTCCATTTGCAGAACTGTAAAATTGACCCCTGCATACCACACTCGGGTACTTTGCAGAAATAAAAGCTTTCCACAGAATTCTTGAAATGACAAAATGAATGTAAATGCTGTAATACAGCCTGGAATTAGGATGCTCTGATCCTACATGTTGTTCATGCTTGCAGAGATGACTGCAAAATTCTCATGGCTGCTAATAATGCTACTGTGTCAATGCTTATTCTGACCAATGTTTATACCACTAGCATTAATGGAAACCTCTCCTCTTAAACTGTAAACTTCTTAAAGGAAACAAAGCCAACCAACATTATTGAGTACCTGTGGCTTTCAGGCACAAGCCTTGTCAGACACTGTGGCAGAAACATCAGGCATGTTTTCCTAGTTCAAAGACCTAAAGTAGCTTATGATCATCTCTCCAAATTACACAAATTTGGAGGGTGAATCAGACTTTTTCTAGGTAGCCATTCATCCTCTGACTAAATATATTTGATAGTAAAGTCTTCTGTCTTAATCTCATGTTAGCTGTGGTAGCACTTGCCTATAACTCCACCCTCAGGATTCTTCTGATCCTCCAGGAGTACCAGCCACACTTAGGGTCCATAGAGAGACTCTATCTCAAAAGGCAACAAACTTCATTTAGATAATAGATGTATCTGTGCTCCAAATTCTTCTCCCTACAGGTAAAACATTATGGCCCCTCCTACTTAACTTTAACTGTCCACTTGACTCAGTCTAGAGTCACCTGAGAAGGGAGTCTCAATGAGGGACTACCCAGATCAAATTGGCCTGTGGAACTGTCTGTGGAGGACTATTGTGATCGATCCTTTATGTAGAAGGCCCCCTGTGAGCAGCACCATTCTCTGGGTAGGTAGGCTTGAGCTCCATATGAAAGTTAACTGAGTATACACCAGCCAGCAAGATGGCAAGCAGCAACCACCGTCACTTCTGCTGGGCTTCTTTGGCTGTGAAATGAGTTCCTTGGTTGAAAATAATGCTTTGTGGCATAGTAAGACTTCTGCTAAGATTCTGCTTGAGTTCCAACTTTCCTCAAAAATGGACTATCACCATAGGCTGAAAGAAACTCATTCTCCTACTAAGTGTCATTTGGTCATATTATTTATCATAGCTATGTGATGAAACAAGAGCATTCTCAAAAGACAAATGGCATAGAAAAACACTGAGTAGATCGGTTGCTTGCAACTTCTTTCTTTGCTTTTTTTCTTTATTCCAGGCTTTCTAATTTATGACTATGTAGACCAGGCTGGCCCTAAACCTGTGGCAATTCTCCTCCAGCCTGTGCCTCTAGAGTGCTGGGATTACTGGCAGGTATATCACAACTGTCTTCAACTCCTTCTCAAATAACTGTCTCAAGGAATTATATTTTTAACTATTTTAAATACATGTTTTAATGAGCAATGGCAAATATAACACAATTACAAATGATAATAAGATGAGACATTGGTGAGTATGTGGGACAATTCTCAGAAATCAAAAGTGATCATTCTTGTCTGACTATAGTCAGAGAAATTTCCCATGGACAGAGCTGCAGTTCCATTAGCTTGATTACAAGTGAAAAGCAAAGGACGGGAAGGGTAAAGCAGGTCAATGTCTTCCTGACTCCTTGAGGAGTAAATCACTTATTAGCAACTTTGTGTGGAAGGACCACCAGCAGTCTATTTGCTGGTCTTGGAGACACTGGAATGGGAGAAGGGTAACCTCAGCTGCAAACACTGTTTACAGTGGAGATGAAAAGCTGAGAGGGCTTGGACATGGACATTTGCAACAAGAATCAACAGTGGGGATGTCTATATTCCTGACAAGGGAGGGGGAGTTAGAGCTAGAACTTCAGTGTGCTTTCACAGTGGGGCCAAATACACTTTACAAATCCAGCTTTTAATTACATAATTCAAGCTTGTTGCTGTTTTATTTCTCTATTCCTATCACACACACACACACACACACACACACACACACACACACTGAGACACAGAGCCTCATCTTCATATTCTTATGTAAAACAGAGCCAGTCCTAAACATCAGTTAAACTTTCCTATGCTTCCTTCCTAACAACATCAACCCCATTTGCAAATGAACTTTACAGTTGCATTTGCATAGACGACTTTGGCTGTAGGGAAGACACAGAGAGCAAAAGCTGGAAAGCAAAGAGAACTGGCTATGGTCTGAACCAACACCATGGGAATTCATGTATTATGTAACCAAAATTAGAACAAGCAAGAGTGCTGCCCACTTGCCCAGAAAAGTCTCTGCAGAAATTAGGTATCCTCCAGTTTGTTCTGTTCATTTTTTAATGCCACAATCCTTCAATTCTGTATACACTATCAGTTAACTAACCATTTCCTTGAGTGGTAAACAAGACAAATATGGGCACAAGAAATTTCTACCCACTGGTGGTAAGATACAGCCCATTTCAGAGACATGAATTTGAGAAAATGTGGTGCTGTGGCACAGGTAAGACCTGTGTGGGATTGAATGGAACTAAAACTCCTGTGTTTAGCAGGAAAGTCATGGATTGAGGATTTCACCCTCTAAAACAACTGGGCAAAACTTAAATGAACTCACCAAGGCTGACTGAAGCAGCAAGCATAGGGCCTACATGGGTCTGCACCAGGGTCTCTATGTATAAATTGTAGCTTTCACTGTACTATATTTGTAAGAGTCCTGAGTATGCAAATGAGTGGGTCCTTGTGCCTTCTTATGGAGCTCTTTTCCTTCTATTGGATTGCTTTGTCCAAATTCAGTGTGATAGGTTTTGTTTACCTTACTATATATTATTTTGTTATGTTCTGTTGTTCTCTCTCAGATGTCTGTTCTTTTCTAATGAGAGACAAATGGGAATAAATCAGGATGGGAGGGGGAGTGGGGAGGAAGTGGGAGGAGTAAAAGGAAGAGACACTATGGTGTAAAACGTAATGAGAAAACTCTATTTTTAATAAAAGGGGGAAAGAGATGAGGGCCTGGGGAGCAAGCAATGTGGGGTGGATAGCTGAATTCATAATCATGATGAAGGGTGGAGGTTTTACTTACCTTGAAGAGTACTGGGAGAGAGAGGTATAAGTGGGGCCTCTGAAGGTGATGAAAGTGTCTTCTGCTAAGAGCACTGTCTCTTCCTTTCATGATTCAAAATCATGCCATGGACCAGTCTCCAAAGTGACAAAGAGATTCAGGAATATTCAAATGTGATTGGCAAAGTCACTGAAAATATTACCTTTGTGGTATTCTGTATGGGCTATTGTTTGCAAGCCATGTGTGTTCAAATATACAATCACTGTATGAGCATTTTAGTTATACATGTCCCTGTGACCACACACATGTCATTCTCTAGAAATCCTGTAGTTTATACTGAAGGAGTCTGACTCCCATACCTCCCATGAGACCTTTGATGGAGATATGGAACAAAGTGAAATCCACAGCCACGTTCTGATTTAATGTGGGACACCTTATGGTATACTGTCATGTTTCATTGTGACATCCAAGATCTCCATGAAATTTCTCTTTCCTTGTTTTATTTGAAGTGCGTTTTTGAGGCACTTGATTAAAATCAGCCTGACTGCTGAAGAAGTACAGCCATGCAAAAACACTGATACTAAATGAGGGAAAAAAAAAGAAAGAAAGAAAGAAAGAAAGAAAGAAAGAAAGAAAGAAAGAAACAGAGAGAGAAAAAGGAAGGAAGGAAGGAAGGGAGAGAAAGAAAGAAAGAAAGAAAGAAAGAAAGAAAGAAAGAAAGAAAGAAGAAAGAAAGAAGAAAGGAAGAAGAAAGGAAGGAAGGAAGGAAGGAAAGAAGAAAGAAGAACATGATTTCTCCTAGGTATATTGGAAGAGGTTTATTGTAAATAAAAGGAAGAACATAACCAGAAACAAGGACATCTGGGAAGTTCAGTGTGAAAATGACCCTGAGCCTGGCCATGTGAGAAGGGAGGCAGGGAGAGGGGAGACCCAGGAGTCTAGGAGAGTACATGGCAGACAAATGGGCCAGGTAACCAAAATGGCTGGATTATATAGGGAAGGGCAACAGGAAGAAGAACAGCCCAGCTCCTGGACTGGGAGAGTTTAGGGTGAGGGGCTTGATATGCCAGCCACACCCTGTAACAGGTAGGCACTGGGGGATGTTGGGAGAACCTAGTGGCCAGGTCCACTTGGATATTTTGTATAGAAACCTCAGCCATCTGTTCTGGGTTTGAGAGCTAACATCCCAGTCTTTTGTTGATGATAAATGATAAGGGCCATGCATAATCTTTTCTATGACTACTTCCTGTTGGCATTGGGCACTATAGTTAGGAACCAAAGAAAACTGGAATGTTAGCCAAGGCCACCTGTTTCACTCGCTGTACAGGCTCTTCTCAACCATCTGGGGCAGGCCAATTTAGAATAGTTTGTAAGGATGGACCACCTGGGGCTAGCTGCTTTGGAGCCATCTAGAATGCAGAAGTTTAGACTGTTTGGAAATTCCGTCACGTGCTCCTAGGCTGGTGAGTCGGAGTAGTCTGCAGTGTTTAGTTAAGTGGTCCTGGGAGTTTGGAGAGTAGAGTTCCAAGATCAGTGAAGAGAGAGAAGAATCTGTCTCTCAGGAATAGGCAGGTAGAAAAACTTATCTGGATTCCATTTGACCTGTAAGCTGTGGATCAAAGTCAACTCTCTGAAGCAGACATGAATTTTTTTTATAAGTTTGCAAAGAGATAAAAGTTTTAAATATGTTAGCAGACACCACTGTCAACACAGACTTCACTACTTCACCAAAGGCGTCGGAGCAGAGCAGCAAGACGAGCACTCCACCTTTCCACGGGGAGTCTCTCAAGCAGTCTTCTGCAGAGACCCCATTTGAAGTTCTCTAAGCAGTTCTTCCATTTTCATGAAAAGCCCAGGAAAACTGGATAATGAGGAGAGAAATCAGAGGAAGGCCATAAAGGCCCAGTTCATTTCAAGGAGAAAGCAGTAACCATCCTCCGTCTACATTTTAAATATCACAACGAATTTAAGTAACAAAATAAACAATTCACTGAGAACACACTTTGAGCACAATTTTAATTTCCTCCTACTGTGTTCATTACCAAGCTGTTTGCTTTCTTTCAGGAGACTAGGGGGTTGGGAACTTTTAAAAGATTCATTTAGCACAGAAGTCAATTTCATCTAATGTAGTCTTCACTTGGCATGGGTATTCTCCCCAAAGCAGACCTGTGTATAGATATTCATGTCAGCATCTGCATTTACAGAGACAGTAATTGGCCTCAAACAAGTAATCTATTCATATCTGTAGGAAAAATATAAATGTGGGAACCATACCATCTATAATTGTAAATGGTTAGTAAGTCTAACATGAGTGTTTTTTTTTCCCTTCTTTTGTAGAAAGCAACTCTTAACTATGATAAGAACAGTGTTACTATTGTACAGCATGGCTTTTCATTTCTGAAAATTTAGGCAGGGGTGTTGTCCATGTGTTTCACCCTGAGGAAGCAGAAACAGTTTGCTTTCCATAATTTGTCACTACCCAGGTCGTTAACACAGAGTTTACATGCATGGAAATCTTCATTGCTGAATCAGCGAGGGCCCAGGGACTACCACCTTTCACAGAATCACAGAGAAGTCCACATTCCCTAAACACCCCAAAATCACTTCTGTGCATATAAAGTGAAAGAAGAGAAAACAAGAACTTTACACTCATTTGTAGGGAGCCCAAGTAGGCAAGAGAGGGAGAGAAAAGCTGAGGCAATTGAACTGCCTACGAAATATTCATCACAAAGTTTCTACTGAATATTTCTGAACTCTTCAGATCATACCTAAAGGTAAGGACAGGAGAGTTTAATTGGCAATAATACTTGTCTATTTATGAGACCTGGGAGAATATAGTGGACACTACTTAAAATCCCTCAACATTTCTTCAAATCTTGATCTGTTCAGGAACTTTAGTTAGTGGAAAGAGAGTAAGGGCCTTTAAAAACACACATGCACGTGCACACACACACACACACACACACACACACACACACAAACACACAGAGCAAGGTGCTTAATAAAAGAGAAAAATAAGAGTGCTAGAGAGAAATCTTATATGAAGCCCCAGACATTAGCCAAAAGCATATGTATGCACACTTATAAAGCACATTCTATGTTGATAACTGCAATCTATAAAAGGACTTCCTCTACTATTACAGAGTTTTCCTACAGATACTTCCTACAGAGTATCTTCATAAGGAAAAGCCATGAGTGGTTACTATAGAATTTGACTGAGCCAGAACCTTCTATCAAACAGTCTATCAACATACATTAGAGATCTGTGGAATGATTTCATTACACACTCCTATAGGATTTTGTTCCCAGTTGTGTCCATGAAACATGTTTTATGTTTGTCTTTATTATTTTCACATATGCCCTTGGCAATTTATATGATCTCCAAATTCCAGTGCTTCCTTTTGTCATTAACCCCATTATCCCATCATATCCTTCCTGAGACTCCCGTGGAGTAGACATGAGAATTACTGTTTCCACTTAACAGATAAGGAAAGTAAATATGGGAGCCACTCACAGAGTCAACCAGCAGAGCTCTAATCACAATCTTGATGACATGTGGTAGACAAGTCAGGGGTAAAGACAGAAACAAAGAACAAACTGTCTAAGTTAATCGGTTGCACTTGGGGAAATTTGTGTGTTGAAAATACATTGACCCTCCATTCCCTTTGTGGCTTGCCAAGCATGGTGACCTGCCTGCCAGTTTTGTGGGGTGATACCCTCTATTTCACCTTATATTTTCCAAAGAAAGCATATCTGTGTCTCATCAATTTATCCCCCATATTAAGGTTCCTCCTTATAAAACACCTCCCCTTAGAAAGGGACCCCCACCCCTCCAAAAAAAAGGAATCTATGTTTCTGTTGGTGAATCCATAGAGAGAAAGAACTGCTGCTGTCTGGAAACTCACCTTCTAATGATACCACAAACGAATCAGTCTAAATAAGGCACACCTGGCGTGTGTTTTTTCTTAAGACATAATCAATCTATCTGTAGATCATGAAGAGGCCCTGAAGAGGCATGGCCTCTCTACTGTTCTGTTACAAACCAGTTTCTTCAGACTTTCCTTTCTGACAGCTCCATTGACGTGACTTGTCAAAAACTGAAATACCTCTATATGAATGATTATGGGATATTTGTAAATCTTTTCATGCATCTCACTGGGGAGAATTAGAGGGGATGCTAAACCTTCTTCTGGAGATTACAAGTGGAAGGCAGGACATGAGTTAGCATCAATGCATTTATTCTGAGCCACTTTCAAAACAAAGGTCACTATTTAGTTGCACAGATCTGCAAATCTCAGGTGCACACATTCATTCCAAGGCACAGCAGCAGTTCTGCAAGTCAGCAGTGAAAATATTAAGTGCTCAGAAAACACTTCCACTGCTCTGATGAGCAGCCTGAGTGCAAGCCTATCTCATCAAATCCAGGCATGGAAGGGAAGAAAAGGTTGATGAGGTCAGAGCCAAGAAGTGAGGTCACAGGTTAAATCTGACTCCAAAGCCACAGAAGAAGTGTGACTGATGAAAAAGTGGTTCCTGGGTAGAAGTTAACGCTCCTTTGCCTAAATGAGTCTTTCAGGCCAGGAAAAGAAATCTGATAGAAGGACTCTTAGATTACTTGTAGTGGCATATGACTAATAGCACTTTCAAGTCCCCTGTGAGAGATATAATGACTAACTGACCATTCACATCCTTGAAAGGTCACATTAGCAGCCCCCATCAGCACTGCAGAGCCGAAGCAGTAGAGTGTGAAACTTGATTCTCATGAGTTCAGAGAATGATTAAAGTTACAAGTAGTCATCTATGGCTGCTTATAAATGAAGCCCAAGTTTCATAGCATAATCAATAACAGGAGTAGGAAAAAGATAATTGTTGTTGGCAAAAGAAAAAAGGTCCAATTTTTTTTTCTATTTTTAATAAGCCAAAAAAATCAGTTGAGCTGAGAGAAATGTTAGCTCTTAGTAAATGTAAATTTTAGAAGGGAACGCTATTCTGAAGAGTTCAGAAGGCTTTCTGATTATAGATATTTTGAAGAACATACTATTAATTTTTCAAGACAATCAATAAGACAGTCTAGCCCTTAAGGTAAGCTACTGTTGAGAACAAGTTTTTTGATTTTTATTTTTACTAGTTTTATTGTCTCTGAATCCAAATCCAAATATTTGGGGCTGATATAACAAGATATACTATCTTTTTATAAGCAAAATGTTATTTATTAGGAGACATTTCATAAGGGATTAACCACCTGACTCATTGAACACAAGACAAATTATTTACTGCCGTTTCTTGAAAACTTACAAGCAGCCCCAGAAAGGAATCCTCTGACAGTGTTTCACTTAACTTGACAGGACTCCAGCTTGACTTGAATGGAGACCTCCTCTGGGAATCAATGAGTTTCCGGTAACCTGTGGTGTGGCTTGTTTTATTTGGAAAATTCAATCCCAGTGCTTGCCAACCTACTTGACTTCTGAAACTCCTGCAAACCCATGTGGACTACAGGTAGAATGAGCAATGCAAAGAGTTGGTTTGGACTTGGCACATCCTTGTACTTCTGGGCACTGATGGACCTTGCAACCACCGTTCTCTCCAGCACTCCGATGCCAGAAGTTGAATTAGAAACACTCTTCTCAGAAAGGCCACAGTCACATCAGCGAAGCAAGAGGAGCTGGGTTTGGAATCAGTTTTTTGTCCTGGAAGAGTACACTGGGACTGACCCTTTGTATGTTGGCAAGGTAAGATGTGCCCAGTAGAAAGAGAAATTCTCAGGGTATCTGGTGTTGAGATTGGGTAGTAAAGTGAATGGAATATGAATGACCATCTAGCCTGAGTCTGAGGTCTAAGAAAAATGCTAACTAGTTGGACATTATTGAAATTAAATTGTAAAATTAAAATACAGCACCCCTTTGTCAGATAGCGGTGAGAAAGATGCTCTCGTTCTCTAAGCTTCCATTCAGTGGGAGAAATTCGCAACCATGTTTTGCAGGAAAAGCCTCAGACCTTAACAAAAGCCACTTAACCCTTAATAGAAGCAGCAGCGACCTTCTAGGAAAAACACTGTGTGTGTGTATATGTTTGTGTGTGTGTGTGTGTGTGTGTGTGTGTGTATGTAAGCACTTCTACAGGTTTAGCTTGAGACCTAAGTTTAATGAAAATCAGTAACAAAATGATAAAACATTCTTCCTTCAAAGTTTCCTATTGTGACAGCTTTGGGGTTAGTTAGAGCCAATGAATATATTTATAAACTTTATATTCAAAGCCCCTTAATTTGTCTATCATCACTTCATTTTTTAATCTTGGCTTTCTCTTCTGTTTGCCTTATTTGGTTATTAATCTGAGACCACTTTATGAATACAACAAAGAGAGAGAGAATGGGAGACAAGAAATCAATTAGAAAATTAATAATTCACTCTGATAACTTAAACACTTGTTTAGTGCCAAAGCTCTAAGCATGTGCTTCAGATACAAACACTTGTGGTTCCACACCCAGCCCTGCCAGGAGCTTCCAGGGAGCCCTGTGAACCCAAGTCCTCAATAGTCTCAACAGCTGCTACCACTCCCTTCTTTTCTTAAGGATTTTTTAGAAATATTTAAGTGTGTGTGGAGGGAGAGTGGGGGATGTGGGATGGTGTGTGTGTGTGTGTGTGTGTGTGTGTGTGTGTGTGTGTGTGTGTGTGTGTCTATGTGCATGAACATATGAGTATGTCTTATTGCAGTGACTACAAGGCCAGAGAGAGCATTGATTCCCTTGAAGCTGGACTTATATCCAGCTGTAAACCATGAGATGAAAGGTACATTCAGTCCTCTGCCAGACTGGTGAGCACTCTTACCTGCTGAGCCATCTCTCCAGCTCCTCCTGCTCCCTTCTTAATCGCTGACTAGACTAGAACCTCCAGGAGGGCAAGAACATTGTTCTTATTTATCTTCAATACTAAAATTGTTACTTGATACAAAAGTTGGCTGAAAACATGGTTAGTAAATGGGTAAATAAATGAAGACCCGATGGTATGGTAACAATTGGATAAGTTGACGCACGTAAAACGCTTAGCATGGTACCTGGGATGATTACTCACTGAGATGTTGGAATGCTCATTAGTAGCAATAGTAGTATAAAGTTCATTCTGGGAACCCAGCAGCTCATAAGGCATACCTAATACTCCTGCAAATTAATTTCCCTGGCCTATAAATTCTCCTTCATCTTCTTTATCCTTTATGCACAATTAGTCACCAAAGATATCAATATCTCCTTGCCAATGTCTCTCATATTCACTTCTTCCTCTCAGAGTTTCTTCACTACCATGATATTCTGTTCCTCAAGGTCAGATTAACTAAGCAGGCACCACCTAGTCCCACTGTGTAATGATTCCCCTGAGGATGTTTATCTTTTGAAAGCACCTACTCCAGTTTGCCAATCTTCTGAATCAACACATGATTCAAGGACATCCTCTACCTCAGACCCAAGATAAGGGCCAAGATGTGTCTTCTTCCAGCTCCTCCCATCCCTTACCACACAGGCCTGTGTGTGCTCATGCTACTGTCCTGATAGGCATATACTATGGCTTCCTCTCTAAAGTGGCATTTAAATTCCCCAGCATCTACCCTACAAACTATTTATGTGGTGAGTATTTCTGCAGCCTAACAGGGATTTGAAGACATCCAGTTTCTTGATAGTTGCAAAATAGTCCTTCAGAGTAGATACTTGTGGTTATTATGGAAATACATTTAAGAAAATAACATTAATATTCTGTAATTATTTTATATTCTCTTATACTTTAGGGTTGTCTTCCTTCTTTTAAAAGATAGAAACAGGGATGTTGATTCCCAGTCTTGTCTATATCACCTCCCAGACCCAGTTCAAAAGTGATCAAGATAATAATGTAAAATTAAAATGTCAACTAATATTGTGATGGACTTTCCTCATCCCCTCAGTCACATGCACATTAAACAAACGATTATAACAATACTGGGAGGTGAACTCAACCTAAGGAACTGGGCTTGGGCTAAGGGGTTTTGTCCACAAGGTAGGTCATACTAGTGGTAATTAAAGCTCCATAGCCATCACTCTTGCCCCACAGCCATGGGTTTTCTTTTCCATTGTTCAGAAATTAGCTGGACAATGACTTGAAATTCAGCCATGACAACATCCAGACAAGTTCAGTGGGATCAGGAACCTGAAGACTTGCTTCTTGGACTTCTCGCTGATTTTGGGAGGTATAGGCATTATGTTATTGTGCCCTGTGTAAAGATTATACATGTATTATTCAAATGCTAATTTCTGTACCCCTATATCTGGTTGTATCCTTATTCTAAGAATCTCCTGACTCAATGTTGTGTAAACATTGCTCCCCAATTCTTTCCTGATTGGTTAGTAAATCTAGCTGATTAGCCAGTGACTGAGCAGTAGAAAGAATAGATATTCTTCCCTCTCGGGAGGAAGAGAGAGAGAGAAAGTGAAAATTCATCATGGGACACCACAGTCTCTAAGACACTGTGAGACATCAGAATGAAAACTCCTGGAGCAGAGAAAGCCATAAAATGCAAATATCTCAGGGATTTTGGCTGGAAAGTAGTCAGATTAGTTTAGAGAATTAAAACAGAGTAATATTGCTCAGTTGTTATGCCCTTAAAGCTTGATAAATAAATATAACAGTCTGGTGTCAATTATTTGAGAGCTAGCTGGGTTAGGAGGAAAACAAGAAACACTTATTAAAAAAGTCACTAACAGGGAAGTACGTAAATGTGTAACAAACTTGAAAGGAAAATATGCTCAACCCAGGATACAGAACACCTACATGCTTGGCCAGTCACCTGCCACAGCCCCATACTGTGGTTTACCCTTACACATGAGACACTTAGATATTCACTTGTTCATGCTACTCTCTGCTTTCTTTAGAAGGGGATTCATCCCTATTTCACTCGCTTTATAACAGAGACAGTGAGGTTGTCACCTAAAGCCCTGGGAAATGTCTTCTTAAAGAGCCTGCCAGAACATTTGCTTATTTTGGGAAGGAATATGACAACAATGATCAGCATTAATTTGTGTGGCCTTATAAAATCCATATCAGGTTTCCCAAAGATGTGGCAGTGTCAAATTAAAGCTAGATTACATTGACACATGCAAGGAGAGTTACAGAGGACTCTGCCTGGGCATAGACCTGTAGGTACAAGCGATATAGAGGCTAAGATTCTCATGGCCACTGTCTAACCACAACTATAGGTACTTACTGTCTTTCCAGAATTTCTCTGTGTAGTCCTGGCCTCCCTAAAACTTACTCTGAACACCAGGTTGGCCCAAAACTCAGAGACCTGACTACATCTGCCCCCTTAAACACTGCGATTAAAGGCTTTTCCACCACTTATTTTTAACTTTAAGATATTTAAACATGTCTGTTGACTTTTCTCTTTCTTGAACAAAAGGACAATCTTTCTCAATAAATTTGCTCATTTCTATAGATGTCTTCTAGGTTTTTCAACAATAATTTTAAAGTATTAAGATCATACTATGTATTAATATCATAAGAATATGACACAGGAAAGCTTCCCATGTTATCCTTTACTCAACTCAAAGCATGTTGGTTCTTTACAGACAGACCTCCTAAACACTGAAGGGGATGAAAACATTCCTATGTAAAGGGAGGTCTTAAGTCTGTTCCAAAGTAAAAATCAACTTATTTCCAATACCTGTGCGTATCAATAATGACATTTCAGTGCTTTTGTCCCCAGCTTCATTCAGACATGGACAGGGGTGATGGATCCATCAAATACATCCTTTCAGGAGAAGGAGCAGGCATCGTGTTTACCATTGATGACACCACTGGAGACATCCATGCCATTCAGAGGCTGGACCGAGAGGAAAGAGCCCAATATACTCTAAGGGCTCAAGCCCTAGATAGGAGAACAGGCCGGCCAATGGAGCCAGAATCAGAGTTCATTATCAAAATCCAAGATATCAATGACAACGAGCCCAAGTTCCTGGATGGACCTTACATTGCCACTGTGCCAGAAATGTCACCAGTAGGTAAGGTGGTGATGAGCTCATTTTTACCAATAGTAGATGCATTGTAGGAGATCCTACTATATACAGATAGAGGAGAAAAGGTGAAATTATAAAAGTGAAACTAAAGGTAGCTTCCTGAAGCGATGGATATAACAGAAGCAGTCACATTAAGTAATAATTTTCCAATGCATTTTAGTTCTGAGTTCTTAAGAATCAAAGATATGATAGCTGGCTGATAGATTATATTGTATTAGATTAGATTAGATTAGATTAGATTGTTAAGGTAAATATTGGTATTACCAATAAACAAAGAAGACTACATAGGCAGTGTGATGTTTACAGGCTACTAAGAATTTAACACAAATAACTATCATCCCTTTTGAGTAACAAAATGGGAGTTATGGAATCATGATCAAGATAGGAAACTTGCTGGACAGTGGTGGTGCACACCTTTAATCCCAGCACTTGGGAGGCAGAGGCAGGAAGATTTCTGAGTTCAAGGCCAGTCTCGTCTACAGAGTGAGTTCCAGAATAGCCAGGGCTACCCAGAGAAACCCTGTCTCAAAAAAAAAAAAAAAAAAAAAAAAAAAAAAAAAAAAAAAAAAAAGGAACTCTCCCTGAGAAGAAAGTAAGCAACATCTGTAAAATGTTTTAAGGTTGACCATGTAGTATTATACCAGCTCTTCTTAACTGGGCTTCATTAGGTTTTTCCCACTTCTCTCCCTCAGGTACATCTGTTATCCAAGTGACAGCCACAGATGCTGATGACCCAACCTATGGCAACAGTGCCCGGGTAGTGTACAGCATTCTCCAGGGCCAGCCATATTTTTCTGTGGACTCCAAAACAGGTATATAGTACAAGAGTCAAGGCAGAGGTATTTGCTTATTCAATAATTTCTGTGTTTCCTACTTAAAACAGACCCAACTCTTCTTATCAAGGACTCTCCAGGGAGTATATTGGACAAAAAAGATGGTCATAATCTTTAGGATTAGGAGCATACACTGTAATTGCCAGGGGATGAGACAATGTGAGTGGATTGTTGAGAAACACCAAAGCCCTATCAACAGAGAAAGTCTCCTTACTACCTTCCAAAACTCCCAAGGCTATGTTTATTTACAAAGGTTTAAGGTCTTCTATAACTTCAGAAAGGCCAAAGGAGATTGACACACTCTCTAGGGCTTGCTCTACAGCTAGAATTACAGACTCTGAAACCAGAAAGAGCCTTCTGAGCAATTATGCAGCCCAGAATCACTAGGATCCACTCAGATGAGAAAACTGGAGAGTTCGGTGCTAGCCAAGCTCCTTGGTTATCAATATACCCCTAAGGTTATCTCTGCTGAGCCAATGTCTGCTAAGCAGAACCAAAGGCTGAGCAGGCAGGCTTGAATGGGAATAGCACATGAATATGGCCGCTAAAAAGGCAGAACCTGGTGAGAGTCACTCTAACAAGGGATGGTGGCAAAGAGACTGATAAAAGGCATCATTGCAGAAAAGGAGACACCAGAGGAACCTGGGGGCTTCACCTGTTTCAAGAAATTTTACTTCAGGATTCGTATTTTAATACACCAAGAAAATCTACTGTTTTACTGCTGTCTTACACTTGTGCCAAGATTTCTCCTTTTTCAAGAACTTTTGTAAACATTACCATTTAACATCATAAGTAAAATATTTAGGAAATACTATTATCCCAACTTTACAAAGGAAAAACACACCTAAGAGAAAGACCTTGAGCAAAAAAACAAAAAAAACAAAAACAAAAAAAACCAACAAAACAAAACAAAAACAAAACAAAACAAAACAAAAAAACAAAAAACAAACAAACAAAAAGAAACCCAAACCAAACTAAACCCAAACCAAACCAAAACAAAAACCATAGGTAAAGTCGCTGGTAAACAGTTAAAGTCACTTCTTTATTCTAAAGAGAAAAGAAATATATCTCTATTATAACTAATCTGATTTTTCCCTAGAAGTCATCAAGGTAGGCATGCACAGAGAAAATGGTACCATAAAGGTAGAAAGTGAGAGGGTGTAAATTAGTGGAAGGAAAGAAAAAAGATGGTGATCAGGGACATCTATAAAACAGAAACTTCAATAATTCTACTAATGGGGGAAGGGAGGGGAGGAGGAATGAAGAAATGCCCACGGGGAAGAAAATTACAGGCAGGATCAGGGTCACATGTCCTTTATATCCTCAGAAGTATTTTACATTATTCTGACAGTTCCCAGGAGGAGCATCTACATTGTTGAGGTCAAAAATACATGAAAAGACTGTCATTGCTTTGGCCAAGAGGCATTTACAAGAAGAAAATGCTGCACATACCATTTTAGAATGGTCTCAGTGACTACGGCACATAGATCACAGGAAGAAACTCAGTCAACGTGTTGTTCCCACACACCTGCGTTTCTACGCAAAAAGTCAGTTTAACTACAAGTTATATCCTAAACCTGTAACAATAATCATCTTACCTTCCCCTCTAGTGTATTGAAAGATAGCTTTTCTAAGGTGGAGGAGTAAAAGGAGAAAAGAATCTCTACACATCTCTGGTAGGATCAGAATCCTACATTTCGGTGCATCTGGTTTAGACCCCTCTTCTTCTTTTATTATTCTCAATTTATTTATTTATTTATTTACTTTACTTTACATCCTGAATGTAGTTTCCCATCCTTTCTTTCCTCCCAGTCTTTCCCTACTCTCTCCCCTATCCCACCTCTCCTCCCCTCCCCTCCAACTACTCCATTTCTCTTCAGAATAGGAGAGCCATACCAACCCCCCTGTCATTTTAAGTTGCAGTAAGACTAGGCACACCTTCTCTTATTGAGACTAGATGAGGAGGCTGGAGAGATGGCTCAGTCATTAAAGGCTAGGCTCACAACCAAAAATATAAGGGACTAGATGAGGCAGCCCAGTGGGAGACAAGGGTCCCAAAGGCAAGCAACAGAATCAGAGACATCTCCTTTTCCCAGTGCTAGGAATCCTACTTGAAGACCAAGCTACACAACTCCAACATATCTGCAGAGGGCCTAGGTCCATTCCGTGCAGGTTTCCTGGTTGGCAGTAGAGTCTCGGTGAGCTCCTATGGGCCCAGGATAGTTGATTCTGTAGGTTTTCTTGTGGTATCCTTAACTCCTCTGGCCCCTACAATTGTTTCTCCCTATCTCTCACAAGATTCCCCAAGCTCCACCTAAGGTTTGACTATGTTAGACCCCTCTTAAATGATACCCTGTCACCACACCTATGCTTTGTTTCTGCTCTGAACTGCCTGGAGAAGTTCATTTTTTATACATGGTAAAAAATACACAATACACCCTGAGCTTCTAATGCCCCTCCCTGCTCAAGGAACTCAGTAAAGCACAGAAGTAAGTCGAAGGAAACAAAACAGTGACTGTAAACACAGGACATCCCTGCCTCCAGGCAGTGGGGAGGCAGGGAATTCATATTAGGAACCAGTATCTAAAGAGTTGGACACTACAAGATCTCTAGGGCTGAAGGCAAAAAGAGCTGAAGGAGATTTACCTAAAATCACCAACTTGTAGACAAAAAAGATTTGTTTTCTGGACTCAAAGCCCAGGTTTTCTTTGGTAAAGAAAAATCAGTCTATAATTGCCACAGACTACAATTCTTGGAGTCTGTAAGAAAATCGCTGCTGCCACCTTCTGTTCTGACTCAGTAATGTTGCCAGGGACTCCAGCCTCTGGGCCCTTCCTGCTTGGGTGTCTTATTTCTTTCATTTTTTTATTAGATATTTTCTTTATTTACATTTCAAATGGTATCCCCTTTCCAGGTTTCCGCTCTGAAAAACCCCATATTCCTTCCCCTTCCCCTGCTCACCAACCCACCATCTCCTGCTTCCTGGCCCTGGCATTCCCCTACACTGGGGCATAGAGCCTTCACAAGACCAAGGACCTCACCTCCTACTGATGACTGACTAGGCCATCCTCTGCTACATATGCAGCTGGAGTCATGAGTCCCACCATATGTACTCGTTGGTTTGTAGTTTAGTCCCTGGAGCTCTGGAGGGTACTGGCTAGTTCATATTGTCCTATGGGGCCACAAAACCCTTCAACTCCTAGTATTGTTTCTCTAGCTCCTTCAATGGGGACCTTGTGCTCAGTCCAATGGATGGCTGTGAACATCCACTTCTGTATTTGTTAGGCACTGACAGAGTCTCTCAGGAGACAGCTATATCAGGCTCCTCTCAACAAGCACTTGTTGGCATCCACAATAGTGACTGGGTTTGGTGATTGTATATGGGATGGAGCCCTAGGTAAGACAGTCTGTGGATTGTCTTTCCTTTAGTCTCTGCTCCACACTTTGTCTCTGTAACTCCTTCCAGGGGTATTTTGTTCCCACTTCTAAGAAAGATCAAAGTATCCACATTTTTGTCTTCCTTCTTCTTGAGTTTCATATGGTTTGTGGATTGTATCTTGGGTATTCTGAGCTTTTGGGCTAATATCCACTTATCAGTGAGTGCATACCATGTGTGTTCTTTTGTGATTGGGTTACCTCACTCAGGATGATATTCTAAATGAATTTGCAAATTGCTCTTTCTAACTTTGTGAAGAATTGAATTCAAATTTTGATAGATTGCTTTAAATCTGCAGATTGCTTTCAGCAAGATGGCCATTTTTATTATAGTAATCCTGCCAATCCATGAGCATGGGAGATCTTTCCATCTTCTGAGATCTTCTTCGATTTCTTTCTTTAGAGACTTGAACTTCTTGTCATAGAGATCTTTCACTTACTTAGAGTCACACCAAGGTATTTTTTATTACTTGTGACTGTTGTGAAGGGTGTTTCCCGAATTTCATTCTCAGCCTGTTTATCCTTTGTATAAAGGAAAGCCACTGATTTGTTTCAGTTAATTTTATATTCAGCTACTTTGCTGAAGTTGCTTATCAGGTTTAGGAGCTCTCTGGTGGAATTTTTAGGGTCACTTAAGTATACTATCATATCATCTGCAAATAGTGATATTTGACTTCTTTCATATTTATATCCCTTTGATCTCATTTTGTTATCTAATTGTTCTGGCTAGGACTTCGAGTACAATATTGAATAGGTAGGGAGAGAGTGGGCAGACTTGCCTAGTCCATGATTTTAGTGGGATTGCTTCAAGTTTCTCTTCATTTAGTTTGATGTTGGTTACTGGTGTGCTGGATATTGCTTTTACTGTTTAGGTATGGACCTTGAATTCCTGATATTTCCAACACTTTTATTATGAAGAGGTGTTGGATTTTTATCAAAGCTTTCTTAGCATCTAATGAAATTATATTTTTTTCTTTGAGTTTGTTTACATAGTGGATTATGTTTGATGGATTTCCATATATTGAACCATCCCTGCATCTCTGGGATGAAGCCTACTTGATCAGGATGGATGATCGTTTTGGTGTGTTCTTGGATTTGGTTTGCTAGAATTTTATGGAGTATTTTTGCATCAATATTCATAAGGGAAATTGGTCTGAAATTCTCTTTCTTTGTTGGATTTTTGTGTGGTTTAGGTATCAGAGTAATTGTGGTTTCACAGAACGAATTAGGTAGAGTACCTTCTGTTTCTATTTTGTGGAATAGTTTGAGGAGTATTAGTATTAGGTCTTCTTTGAAAGTCTGATAGAACTCTCCACTAAACCTATCTGATGCTGGGCTTTTTTTTGGTTGGAAGACTATTAATGACTATTTCTGCCGTGCAGGAGTAATCAGAACAGCTCTTATGAACATGGACAGAGAAGCCAAGGAATACTATGAAGTGATTATCCAAGCCAAGGACATGGGAGGGCAACTTGGAGGATTGGCTGGGACCACAACAGTCAACATCACCCTCTCAGATGTCAATGATAACCCACCCCGATTTCCACAGAGTAAGTACCAACCAGAGAATACCTCTCAGCCAGAAGGACCCATGCTCCACTGAGGTTCAGGTGGAAGGTCAGTTCGTGTTAAAAATCATTATGTATACATTCTTTTGTTACACACCTCCCTTCTGGCCTTCAGCTTCCCATGGAACTTTGAGGGTTGTTTGTTTGTTTTTACCTGATGGCTACACTCACACACCAGCACAAAATTAAATACTAAGATTAAGCTTTATTGGAGAGGATTAAAATTTTATGAGCCACAAATCATTACCATGAGTAAGATTTGTTTTTTAAGCACTAAGTCTATGTTTGTTAAGAGTGCATCCTAAAGGTGATTTCTCCACGGGAACTAGTTAAGAAAAAAAAAAACAAAACAAAACATTTCCTGAAATAGCCAGAGCTGTGGCTGAACACTCCACCATCTGACCACATTAACCAAGCAATATGCAAATGAATGCTAAGTAGTACATGATCTGTAAGGATACCAGGCATGAGGAAGGCAAGATACTAGGCCTGCCACTCAAAGCCTAAAATCTAACCAGGAGCACACATTCTACTCATAAAGGAAAAGCAATACAGAGTGTTTGATGTGCCACTGAGAGGTTCACAAATGGTGCAAATTAAGAGTTACATTGACTAATCCTACAGCTTGGAAAAACTAAAGTATCGCGGAACAGTTTGTAGAAATGCACATGAGTTGGTTTTTTATTCTCTACAAATGGTAATGAATAAAGGCTTCACAGGGTAATAAGACTTAAACAAAAGATTAAGAATAGAAAAGATTTACATCAGCATAGAAGGAAACATGACAGGATGAAGAAGCAACATTCATTAAAGCACTATCAATTTGAGACACCATTTAGGCATACAATGTACAAAGCCAACAAAATCTTTTCTGTATCTGAGTAGAAAATTAAATGCCAAAATTATATATGCATATATATTATATATATATATAGAGAGAGAGAGAGAGGAAGGAAGGAGAAGGAAGAGGAGAAGGAGGAGGAGGAAGAGGAGGAGGAGGAGGAGGAGGAGGAAGAGGAGGAGGAGGAGGAGGAGAATGAGGAAAAGAAGGAGGAGAAGAAAGAGGAGGAGGAAGAGAAAAAAAAACATGGGCTCCTGACTATTAATCTCCTGGCTAGGAGAACCACAGCTAAGGGTGGAGGGAGTCAAAGATGACAACAATTTTTAATCTGTGTGACAGAGAGAAGAACTGCTAACAGAGCAGAGGAGTCAAAGATGACAACAATTTTTAATCTGTGTGACAGAGAGAAGAACTGCTAACAGAGCAGAGGATGCATAAATGAACTAGTGGCAGGCAGGGGCATGGCAAATTTAGATTTGAATACTAGGTGACAACAATGAGGTTGAATGTCCTTAAGGAAGGTGGAGACACACAACTAAGATAGTAGAACAAAGCTCAGGAATGGAGGTATGACTTAGGAAAGTGAATGCCTTATGGGAGGAAACTGGAGATGTCAAAATGGCAGACCCAGTTCCAGGTTGAACACTTATCCAGGAACAGGGAAAACACTGGTCTCCATATACTCAGGACCATTGGACAGTCATGAGATTTCAGCACACAGTCCAGAACATGAAGGGAAATTAGAGCATTTGAAATTTGATAGAATACATGTATTCTTTGTGATCACATGCTTCCCAGGAAAAACATGACATTTAGAAAAATATTCCCATTCATACAGAATAGTAAAGATGAGGCAACAAGGTGCTTCTCACTACATTCTTCTGAACGAAGAATGATTAGAATGAGAGTTCCATCTTGACTTTTTAGCTATCTTATTCTTAGGCTCAAAGTAAAGATATTTTGACAATCTGGACTGAAAATTTAAACCATAAAACTTAAGTTTTAAACCACGACCAATGTTTTGCATGGAATGCCTGATATAATGTGATAACAGGCATGGTTTTGTGGCAGATTATCAAGAATGTATGTCCCTGCTTTTCTTCACAGAACATTATCAGATGAGTGTGCTAGAATCGGCTCCAATTAGCTCTACTGTGGGCAGAGTGTTTGCTAAGGATCTGGATGAAGGAATCAATGCAGAGATGAAGTATACCATTGTGGATGGAGATGGTACAGATGTTTTTGATATTAATACAGACCAAAACTTCCAAGTTGGCATCATAACTGTGAAGAAGGTAATCCAGTTTTGTTTTGTTTTGTTTTTGTTTTTGTTTTTTTTGTTTTGTTTTTTGGGCTTTTTGTTTGTTTGTTTGTTTTTTCAAGACAGGGTTTCTCTGTGTTGTCCTGGTTGCCCTGGTACTCACTCTGTAGACCAGGCTGGCCTCAAACTCAGAAATCCACCTGCCTCTGCCTCCCTAGCACTGGGATTAAAGGCATGCACTACCACCACCTGGCTTTTCAAATTTTTTAAAGGCACTTTGTGTGTGAAATTATAGTGAAGGGTAGTTATATATTAGGATATATTTTATTTCAATTCTACTGATAAATCTCTTTCCTAGACCAATGAGATGTTTCAGTAGGTAAAAGTACTTACAACAAAAATCTGACAACTGAGAATCAACATTGCTAGGGGAGAATCCGTTCCCAAAAACTTTCCTCTTGACCTCCAAATTGCAACATGGCATAGGCACATGTTGCAAAATCAGACACATTATACATACCTACACGTGCATGTACGCACTCACATGAACATATATTTAAAAATACTTCTTTCTAATTATGTTTTAAAACACCTCTTAATGCTTGCGCTTACATGCAAAAAATGTTGGCTGTGGCATTTATTTTATAAAATGGATTATTAAAAATATATTATAAATGAGCCTCTTCAATTTAGCTACTTAAAAACTATAATAGCTTGATGCTCTGATGTTGCTAATGATTCAATCAATACTTGAATTCCACATCTTTACATCAGTTTACCATAACTAACAAAGCAAGCTATAATATTATTATGAATAAATAAATAACACATAGCACTTTTGAATCACTTCTTGATGACCCATAAATACAAATAAACTGTGAAAAAATATCAAATGTAAAACTTCTTTGTTCCATCATAAGGTGCCATGTTCCCTAAAGCACATATGGATAAATTCAGTAAATGAAAGGTAATTTTTTCCTATTTTAATTTGTGTGTGTGTGTGTGTGTACAACATATGTATGTCTGTGTGTGTATATTCATGCACAGTACATTTGTCCAGATGCATGTGGAGGAAAGAGGTTGACAAACATGCCCTGGGAATAACCCTCTTTGTCTACATAGCACTGACATTTACTTGCTGTGCTTGGCATCTATGCAGGTGCTTGGGATCCAACTCAGGATCTCATGCTTGTGTAATGAGTACTTTAGTGACTAAGCCAAACCCTAACCCTGACTGACCTTTTTAAAAGACAGAATTTATGACCTAAAGAGCTGGATCAGTGGGTAAAGTATGAAGAGTAGAGTTCTCCAGATCCCACTTGAAAAGTGAACAATTGTAACCTGCTGTCTAACCTCAAGCTGTATTACAGAGCAATAGTGATAAAAACAAACTAACAAGCAAACAAAAAATTGCATGTTATTGGTATAGAGACAGGCAGGTTGATCAATGGAACAGAACTGAAGACCCAAAAATGAACCCACACACCTATGATCACTTGATCTTTGACAAAGGAGCTAAAACCATCCAGTGGAAAAAAGACAGTGTTTCCAACAAATAGTGCTGGTTCAACTGGTGGTTAGCATGTAGAAGAATGAAAATCGATCCATTCCTGTCCCCTTGTACAAAGCTCAAGTCCAAGTGGATCAAGGACCTCCACAGAAAACCAGATACTGAAACTAATAGAAGAGAAAGTGGGGAAGAGCATTGAACACATGTGCACAGGGGAAACTTTCTTAAATAGAACTCAAATAGCTCACACTCTAAGGTCAAGAACTGACAAATGGGACTTCATAAAACTGCAAAGCTTCTGTAAGGCAAAGGACACTGTCAATAGGACAAAAAGGCAACCAACAGATTGGGAAAAGATTTTTACCAACCTTACATCCAGTAGAGGGCTCATATCCAATATATACAAAGAACTCAAGAAGTTAGACTCCAAAGAATCAAATAACCTTATTAAAAATGGGGTATAGAGCTAAACAAAGAATTCTCAACTGAGGAATATCAAATGACTGAGAAGCACCTAAAGGAATGTTCAACATCCTTAGTCATCAGGGAAATGCAAATCAAAACAACCCAGAGACTCCACCTCACACCAGTCAGAATGGCTAAGATCAAAACTCAGGTGACAGCAGATGCTGGTGAGGATGTGGAAAAAGAGGAACACTCCTCCATTGCTGATGGGATTGCAAGCTAGTACAACCACTCTGGAAATCAGTTTGGCAGTTCATCAGAAAATTGAACATAGTACTACCTGAGGACCCAGCTATACCACTCCTGGGCATATATCCAGAAGATGCTTCAATATGTAATAAGGACACATGCTCCACTGTGTTCAAAGCAGTCTTATTTAAAAAAGCCAGAAGCTGGAAAGAACCCAGATGTCCCTCAACAGAGGAATGGATACAGAAAATGTGGTACATTTATACAATAGAGTACTACTCACCTATTTAATCCCAGCACTTGGGAGGCAGAAGCAGGTGGATTTCTGAGTTAGAGGCCAGCCTGTCTACAGAGTGAGTTCCAGGATAGCCAGGGCTATACAGAAAAACCCTGTCTTGAAAAACAAAACAAAACAAAACAAAACAAAACAAAAAAACCTAATGAATTCATGAAATTCTTAGGCAAATGGATGGAACTAGAAAATTTCATTCTGAGTGAGCTAACTCAGTCACAAAAGAACACACATGCTATGCACTCACTGATAAGTGGATATTAACCCCAAAACTCAGAATGCCCAAAATACAATTGACAGACTATAAGAAGCTCAAGAATAAAAAAGACTAAAGTGTGGATACTTCAGTCCTTCTTAAAAGGTATAACAAAATACCTATGTGAGGGAATACAGAGACAAAGTGTGGAACAGAGACTGAAGGAAAGGCCATCGAGAGACTGCCCCACTGGGGATCCATCCCATATATAATCACCAAACCCAGACACTATTGTGGATGCCAACAAGTGGTTGCTGATAGGAGTCTGATATAGCTGTCTCCTGAAAGGCTCTGCCAGAGCCTGACAAATACGGAAGTGGATGCTCTCAGCCAACCATCGGACTGAGCACAGGGTCCCCAATGGAGGAGTTAGAGAAGGGACAAAAGGAGCTGAAGGGATTTGTAACCCCATAGTAGAAACAACAATATCAAACAACCAGACACCCCAGAGCTCCCAGAGACCAGCCAAAGAGTACACATGGAGGGACCCATGCCTCCAGCTGCATATTGAGCAGAGGATGGCCTAGTTGGTCATCACTGGGAGGAGAGGCTGTGAATGCTTGATGCCCCAGTGTAGGAGAATTTGAGGGCGGGGAAGCAGTAGTAGAGGGGAATACCCTCATAGAAGCAGGGAGAGGGGGGAATGGGATAGGGGGTTTTCAGAGAGGAAACCAGGTAAGGGGATAAGGGGACAAGGAACAGGGTTTTTGTTTTTTGTTTTTTGTTTTTGGTTTTTTTTTTTTTTTTTTGGAGGGGAAACCAGGAAAGGAGATATCATTTAAAATGTAAATAAAGAAAACATCTAATAAAAAAAATTAAAAAACAATCCCATCATGGGATTAAAAAAAAACAAAAAACAAACAAACAAAAACAACAAAAAAAAAATTTACAGGGTCCTAGCAATCCAAGTTCAGTGAGAAATCTTACATCAATAAATATAGAAGAGAACAAAGACACACATTGTCAACTTTGAGTCTACATACATATACATGTAAACACATATGCAAACATGCACACAAATAAATTGAAACTAATAACTTATAAATGAATATTTAACTTAAAACCTTAATTTATAAAACATTGAAAATATTTATAAAATATTTGCAGCAAACTCACCCTGCGGTCTGTAGGGAACCTTGTTCAAGCAGCTGCTCACACCTGGTGCCATGATAAGACTCCTCAATCCAACCCAGTACCTACCCTGGGATCCTTCCCAAGCAGTCATGTACTTGTCAAGAGCCATGCTTGTCAAGGGCCACTGATAACTCTATCCTCCCCCGTCTCCAGAGACTTCCCAAGCAGACACACTCATGCCATCTGTGCTAAGATCTCCTAGCCCCACCCAGCTATGCTATACTCAGAGATCTTATCCAAGCTGCCACATAGATGACCTCTGGTAGTAAGTTCCCTTGCCCTCAAACTGCCATCCTCCTGCCTGGAACATTACACAGACAGCTCGTTGCATGGCTGATAGGAGGACCTCAGCAGCTACTACTACTCCCTGGGTAGTAGCTAAATTGTTATCACCTTTTCCCTTTCCATTCACAAATCAATAAGTGTCCAAATGCCTGAGCCTCAGAAACCTCCTACCAAATCCAAAGCCAGGCAAGTTAGGATCACAGCAGCAAAAAATACAGCACAGCGAATAAAGCGATTTATGCCAAATTCCTCCAACCAGAAATCCTCAGAGCCAGAAAACAATGATGTTGAAACAGTACAAAATGCTAGGATTGACTAATAAATCCTCAAACACATTTATATAATTAAAACATTATAATTCAATATTTGTAAAAGTTAATAATACAATAACTTTATAGGTGATAAAATAATTTATTACATGGGAAAAAATTAAAAGTATCTTCAGCTAAACAATAACACACCACTACCTATCACCAGACAATGCCCAATGCTTTGAATAAATAGTTTCTTGAATGCAAAAGTAGTCCACTAAAAAATTAACCAATTATAAAATGGAGCTTTTCTGAAGGCTGACTGGTTAATTTCATTTGAAAAAAAAATGTTCTAAATAATAAAACAATAGTGACTTAAATTATTATATAAGTTAAATATCATCACAAGCATTCATTTTTTAAAAACATTTATTAATACTACAATTTGAGTAAACTAAAAGTATCTTTTCTTGCCTCCCGTATCTGGAAAAAAATTGACATTGCAAGCCAGAACCTTGTCTCTTAATGTCACTATCCAAATTGTATACACGCTCAATAAAAAATACATCAATTTTTCTTAGACTGTTTTTATTCCTTTTCTGAACATATGAGCTGCCAGAAAATATAATTAAGAACAAGGCAAATATGTTGGGTAGATGAACTAGTCACATATAATAAATATTTTAAAGGCTACTGACTGCTCAGTCCATATGTCTGGAACAACTCCCAGACCCATCATCTTCCTTTGTCATTAATAATGTCATATAAAATTGAAACAAAAGTTTTGCTTTTGATTTATTTCTCTTAGATCTATTATTTGTCTAGAAAGCACATACTTTTCAAAAACAGAAATAAAGTTGATTTGAAAGAATCGGGTCTTCATACATTCACAGTGATTGCTACACAGGCCTGTGTGTCATTTTAGCTTTTAAGTAATCAAATGATTGATTTTCAGTCTCTTAAATGCTTGAAATATGTAATTTTCAGAGTGTTCTTTGTTCTTTAGTAGCATGATAGTGTGCCATTTTCTAGTCTTCAGCTTAGCTTCCACCTTCCAGTGGAAAATAAGTAATTGTAGTCAGTCAATTCTCCTCTGAGGCAGGTCACAAAACACAAAAATTCTATTCTTTTCTATTCTAATAGGTCATGATTTACAATTCTCATCACTACTTTATATACCACTTAAAAATTTCCAAGTTTACATTTTCCAATGACTTGTTTGTAATTATTTGAAGAACTCTCATAGAGGCACAGTTGGATATGTTCACTTCGCCTGTATCAGATTCACTCCCGATGCTGTTTACCCGTCTGCAGATAGAAACTTTGAGAGGCCGTTTTAGATAGCAATAAACTCTAGTACATGTAATATCAATATCAAGCCCAGTACTGATGTTGACTAGATGTGATTTGCAGGGGCGCTAACAACTGGAGCTCAGCACCTGCTAAGTACACAGAAATTGTAAGGTAGCTTCACTTAGAAAGCAGCCGTATTCCCGAAGTATAAGATGCAAAGAGCTTAGATGCCACACATCCCCAAAACAGCTAACATCAAATCTTTATATGCCATCACGTAAATGTTAACACATAGAAGTTTGTGGTACTATTTAATGAAATAGTACTTTTTTTTTTTTTTTTTTTTTTTTTTGCTACATATTGGGTGTTTGGCCTTGTTACACACTGGGGAATAAAAATCCAACCGAGTCCTTGCTTTTGATCTCGAATCTGAAGAAAGAAAATACACAAAAGTTTTATACTAAAAACTTACATGGCTGCAGTGAACAGAACATGGGTCTTCTAAGAGAGCAGCAATCACTCTTAACCCATTGAATCATCTCTCCACTCTCCCAATTTTATATTTTATAATATGGAATCATAGTAGACAAAACCGATTTCTTATTCATGAGTCCTGGACAAAGAATTTGTGAGTTTGGACCAGCATCTTAGCTGGCACTACGAATCTCTGCCACCCTAGTCCTGTCTTCTGAGCTTTCTGAATCTTTGAAGTTTTCTGTTGAACAGAATCTTAAAATGAAGTTTATTTTAAACTAAAAATCTATATAAACTAAAGACCAAAACCAAAACACGAGGCCACCAGCCATCTTTTCTGCTTAAGACAGAAAGGTTCTAGGGAAACAAATTCCCTTCTTACAATTCAGTCAAGACAATGAAGTTCCCCGAACTCTCTCTACAGACCATGCTGGGTAAAGTCAAAGGTGTTAAAACTGAGTCTTCCAGACACCATCCTTCTTTTTTACCTATGACCAATCTGATGTTATCACCCAGAACTTCAGAACAAGACAAAAGGTCGCCCTGTTTTTACTTTTTTCTCTTTTCCACTTTTTTGGTGAATTTGGGGGTTCTCTACTAATCAGCAGATCAGTGTTGGATGTTCTTTTCACTCAGGGCATGTATGCTTCGGGCTGACCATTTTTCTTCTTGTTGCCTTTCAGCCCCTGAGTTTTGAAAGCAAGAAAAGCTACACCCTGAAGGTGGAAGGATCCAATCCTCACCTAGAGATGCGTTTTCTGAACCTGGGCCCATTTCAGGACACAACAACAGTGCACATCAGTGTGGAGGATGTGGACGAGCCCCCTGTGTTTGAGCCTGGCTTTTATTTTGTGGAGGTGCCAGAGGATGTGACAATTGGAACAACCATACAGATCATTTCTGCTAAGGACCCAGACGTAACCAACAACTCGATCAGGTTTTCCCATAGATTTCCCCTTTCTCCTTCTAGCCTAACATCCCCTCACCTTCTATGTAACAATCTAGCATTCTCACCTTTGGTTCTTCCTCTTTAAATCCCATCTCTGGAAACTCTTCTCTGAGTTTTCTTGTTCTTCCTGTTGTTCAAATAGCACAATAACATCATGTAACTGAAAAATTAGATGTCATAATATCTTAACTTCATTTAGCTAATTTAGTTCAGATATAAACATACAGACACCCTTACATCTCAGTCAGAGCTCCACTGCCATTTGGAACTGTATCAGTCTTTGTTCATTTGGAGGTCGAATCCCGGGCATTGAATGCTCAAATGCCAGGACCTCTGGTCTTCACCCACAAAATGCTAATATCAGCCTCCAAGTTTTTCCGTCTCAACATGGGCCTTGATACTGCTGAGTATTCTGGAGATGTGATGCAAACACTCCAAGAGCAGACCCACCAATACAAAGCAACAGGAGTCACACAAATATCAAACTCTTCAAAATCACTCCTCTTTTGAAACTTTATTAGTCTTTTAAGTTAGCACAAAAAGTAATGGGTTTTGTAGCATTTTTGTGTTGATACTTTATTTTTCTTCATCTTCTTCCCTACTACACTTTACTCCACTGTTCTGGTTCACTTCTTCCCCCACAAATAGTCTTCCTTGCTTTCATATCAGAGTGATTCCACTATCCCATTTCCCCTCCTTTAAGATATATTCTTTTTTTTTTTTTTGGTCCCCTTTCTATTTTCATATCATACTCTCTCACATTGTACATACACACAAACACACATGCAAACACGCACTCACACACACATACAGAGAGAGAGAGAAACATGCACACACACACACACACATACATTTAAATCTAGATTCTACTTACCTGAATAAACATAAGTTTGGTCTGTCCAGTTTATTTTGCATACCAGGAACTCCTACTCCATCTACATTCCTGAAAATGTTATGATTTCATTTTTGTTTTGTCATGGATGAATAAACTCCACTGTGTATGTTAGCCATATATTCTTTATGTACTCATGGGTGAACAGATGTACAGGGCTGGTCCCATGGCTTAGCTACTATGAATGGAGCAGCAAAAAACATGTGCAGGTATCTCTGTTGCATGTTGACTTGGAGTCTTTTGGGTAAACACCCAGAGGAGATACAGCTGGGTCCCATGGTAGTTGTATTTTCAGTTTTGGAGGAAACCGCATACTAACACAGTAGTTGCAGCAGGTTACACTCCCACCAGCAATGTCTACGAGTCTCCTCTCCCCACATCCTCAGCAGCATTTTTTGTTTGTTTTCTAGAGATGAAATGCAAGTAGTTATAATTTGTTCTCCCTGATGGGTAAGAGTTTTGAACACATTTTCAAATGCTTATTGCCTACTCTTACTTCTTTTGAGAACTGTCAGTTCATTTTATTAGCCCATTTCTCAAACTGGATGATTTGTAAGGAGCACTCATGTTGAAGTTTTGTAGCTCTGTGTGAATACATTGATCTCCTAGCAGATGAATGGCTGGAACAGACTTCTTCCCTTGCATAGGGGCCTATTTGCCATGAAGATGCTTTGTCTTGCAGAAGCTGCTTGACTTCACATACTCATACTTGCCAGTTCTCAGATCTGCCCTGTGTAGTTGGATTCCTTCCCATATCTGTATCTTGAAATACATTGCCTGGATTTTCCACTGGCAGTTTCGAGGTTTTAGGCTCTGTCAGGACCTGCTAAGGTCTGTGAGCCATTTGCAGCTGATCTTTGTAAAGGGCTCTAGTTTTACCATTTGGTGTCCTGATATTTACTGTTCTCAGCATCATTTACTGAAGAGTTTACTTCTTTCCCAATATATGATTTTTGACGTTTGTAAAAAAAAAAAAAATCAGGTGGCTACAGCTGTATGAATTTATTTCTGAGTTCTATTTTCTACTGTATTGGTTACATGTCTGCTTTTGTGCCAGGAATATGATTATTCTATTACTACGGCTCTAGTGTGATTTGACATCAGGAATTATGGAACCTCCAACAGTGCTTTGTATTGCTATGGATATTTAGGAGTCTTCTTTGCTCTTATATGTCATGCATACTTACATAACAATGGGCTTCAATCTGACATTTTCGTAGATGGATACAATATTTATCATCTCACACTTCCTACTACCCTCCTTTTCCCCCTCCCATTCTCACTGATCCTCTTCCCAATTAGTCCCCATGCTGCTTTCATGTCCTTGGCTATTTTATTTTTTTTTGGTCGGTTGGTCAGTTGGAAGGTTGGTTGGTTGGTTGGTTGGTTGGTTGGTCAGTTAGAAGGTTGGTTAGTTGGTCAGTTGGTCAGTTGGTCGGTTGGTTGGTTGGTTAGTTGGTTGGTTGGTGGGTCAGTTGGTTGGTTGGTTAGTTGGTTGGTCGGTCAGTTGGAAGGTTGGTTAGTTGGTTGATTGGTTGGTTGGTTAGTTGGTCAGTTAGTTAGTTAGTTGGTTGGTCAGTTGGAAGGTTGGTTAGTTGGTTGGTGTTAGAGATTTTCTCTGGGTTAGGAGTACCCAGTGAGTTTTATGAGGTTGTCTACAGGAACACGGGTATAGGGTTATTTACAGTAATATGGGCATCTTTCTAGTGGTTACACCTCTAAAGAAAATGTTTCTCCCTCCTCCTGCAATCATTAACTTCATACAAATTTGTAGAAAATGCTGAGAGGCCTCAGGAACCCTCCCACTTCCATGGCAACATTTGGATGGGTCTAATCTTCAGCAGGTAATCATAGCTGCTGTCACTCAAGCTTACAGTAGCCATGTCATGCTTAGAAGATGACATTTCTCAATGCTCTATCACTTCTTCCAGCTCTTAAATTCTTCCTTCCCCTCCTCCACAATGTTCCTTGAGCATTAGAGGGTACATGCAGATGCTTTCTTGCAGTTGAATAGTCAATGATCACTTAGTCTCATCATTTTGATCTGTTATGAGCTTCTACAGTTGCTATAGCAGCTGACAGCAGCAGCAGTCTATGGGCATAAACATTTTGCTTCCATATGAATTCGAAAATTGGTTTTTCTAGCTCTGTGAAGAATGTAATTGGAATTTTGATGGGGATTACACTGAATCTTAGGTCTCTGTAGTGTGGCCATTCTTACAATACTAATTCTATTGATCTCAACATGGAATGCTTTTTCATATTTTAGTATCTTGTTCCATCTTCTTCACTATTTCAAAGTTTTCATTGTGAAGATCTTTAACTTCTCCTAAGTTAGTTTTAGCCCTGGGTATTTTTAAGTGATGGTGAATGAACTTCTCCCTGCTTCCTTCATCAGAGAGTTTATCATTTGTATTTACAAAGACTACTGATTTTTGTAATTTGAAATCACTTAGTTGTAAATATATTCATTATACATTCTTTCAAGTTTTATTAGATTTTGGCATTTTTACAACTAAAACGAATGGAAAAGACCAAGTTTGAGACAGCACATGCCTACCTGTAATCACAGCACTTAGAAGGCAGAGAAACAGAACATCAAATGTGATCTACATAATGAGTTCCAGGCCAGCCAGTGCTATACAACTATAGATGGTGCCCTGTATAGTTATATACAGTAAGCCCCTGATCTCAAAAGCTAAATAAAATAAACAATCAAAGTGGGAAAGTATCACATATCAAATTTATCATTCAACATGTTTCTTTATATTATAGAAGAAAACAGACATAGAAACTCCTCCTTAGGTCAATAGCTTTGATGACTGACAGAATGGCCAGAGAGACCTCTATACTACACACAGCCAAGTTAGATTTTGATATTGAAGATTTCACCCAAGGTGCTTCCCCCTCAAGACTGGAGAATCACTCCTACAATCTTGGCTATATCGGACTCACTTTAGAAACAAAGTGTAAACAGCTGGTCAACAGGCTGACACCTCGACCTTCCACAGCCACTGCCAAGCCTCTGAAGCCAGATTAACAAACGATTAGAATTCCAAGGCTGTTTGAGGCCATCTGTCACATTAATTGTTGAAAGCCACACAGTAAAATGAATCTGGAGCTTTAGTACAGATAAAACACTTTAAACACACCCCCATTTATCAAAAGCCTTTTCTGTTACCTGGCTGCTTCTCTCATCTGCTACTGTTTTGTATTTAATAAAAATGTGCTTTTAGGGTTTAACAAGAATGGTTTTCTCCAGGGGATAACTACACCAGGGGAAAATCTGCTCCCTCTGACTAACTAGTAAACACATTACATGTTCAAGCATCAAAATGGCTAAAAGTAATTTTAGTTCTTTAATTTTTACAAAAACAACAAATATTTCTGGATTATAAAAACCTTACATTTCAATCTTAAGCTCTTTTCATAAGGCAACATAAGTGAAACCATAATGTCCCCCATAATAATGAAAACAAAAGTGAAACAGATGTATCATAAATTTATATTTTCAAAAAATATGATTATATGCTTTGTGATCATAACTTGTTAACCATATATTTATGGTTTTATGATATAGTAGTTGTAATGTCAAAGAAGGTAATGTGGGACTAGTAGAGGATAAAGCCTCATACCAGACACAAATAAAACAAACACAAATATAAATGAAACATCTAAGCTCTAAAATAGAATATGAACTGGACAGTATATTTCCATATCATCTCCCAAATTTTGACTGTATAACTCTATGTGATAATCACTGGAAACAAGATCTGATTAGGAGTCACAATGATAAGTAACAAATAAGTCAAAGAGGCTAAATGCAATCAGATGAGCGCACGAGCACACACACACACACACACACACACACACACACACACACACACAGCCTCACAGGGTATGTCTGGGATTCAGTACTACAGCCATTATCTGAAGACATCTCAATGGTGGCCAGTGGCAGGGGCATGGAAGTAGTACTCATGGCTCAAAATTCACTCATGACTACAGCACTGTAAGACAGGCAAGATGAAGGAATCCGTCTTGCTAACAAAAAATGTCACTTGAGATAGGCCCTTTGAAGACTTCTGTCAGCATGGGGCAGTTGTAAGGAGCCCCTGGCTGTTCCAAAGAGCTTAGACAAGATGAGAACTAAAGCACAGAGATGGAGGTGAGGGTCAAACTGCTGTTCGGGGGCACGACTCTGCATTCTTGGGGAGAAACTGGTAAAAACAAGGTTCCAAACTTGGAGGTATGAAGACAGGGAGTCACATGCACAACTGCCCCTCTGAATTGTTGTTAACAAATAATAGAGTTCACACTGGTGGATATAGGGATCTTGACTCTGTGCCATCCCAATGCAATATAGAAAATAGCCTCTAGGTCCACAAAGAGCATCAAGAGTCCTAGAGTCTATGAGATCTCAAAAGGGAAAGGATTGAAAAGTCAACTGTGTGCCTTTTATTTACTAAGCTATTTGGAATAACTTTTCCCTATTATAGTTCTCAAAATTATCCATGATATCCACTTTTCATATAAAAGTTAATTTAAGGGGCTGGAGCTCAATGGTTAAGAGGCTTAGCTGATCATGAGCATCAGAATTCAGGCAGTGGTGATGCAAGCCTTTAATCCCAGCACTTGGGAGTCAGAGGCAGGCGGATTTCTGAGTTTGAGACTAGCTTGGTCTACAGAGTGAGTTCCAGGACAGTCAAGGCTATACAGAGAAACCTTGTCTCAAAAAAAAAAAACAAAACAAAAAACAACAACAGAATTCAGGCTCCATCACATACAAGCAGGCTGCAAATGCCTGCTAACTCCAGTTCCCAATGGATTTTAAACACTTGTTGTGTCACTATATGAGCACAGTTTTGCATACCTACACAAAAATGTGTTCGTACATTCACATAGATTAACAGACACAAAGAATTATAAATAAAATTTAAAATAAAACTTTATCTTAATATAATTTGTATATTATGTTACATAGCTAATTCATATGTTTTTTATAAATAATTAATGATATGGATTATTAAAAACAAAATGCACACTAAGCAGCCTACCAAATCAACATAGCCTCTAAAGTTAAAATACTATAAAATCCATTTAATATTTTTAAAAGGATTATTAAGATTTCCTTAATCTCCTTTCTGAAAAGCTCCTGCTGGGCTTAGATATAAGTATTGGTCATTATTCACTAGTAAGGCCCCAAATACTATAGATTTAGTTATTTGGGTATGAAAACTACAGTACTTAGATATCCTCTATCATTGATAATACTGAAGAAGAAGAAGAAGAAGAAGAAGAAGAAGAAGAAGAAGAAGAAG
>NW_022196891.1:1295300-1309015 GCF_008632895.1 Mastomys coucha
GAAGAGAAGAGAAGAGAAGAGAAGAGAAGAGAAGAGAAGAGAAGAGAAGAGAAGAGAAGAGAAAAAAATTAGGAGGATACTGAGTCATTTAGCAACCAAATGCAGCTCTTGCTGGTATGGAAACAGCCAGGCTTTCTGTACCATGCTGAAATGTGTGAATCCAGCAAGCATCCTCATGACAGAGAATGCCCTCACCCAAGCAGACAAATGTCAGTACTGTCTGCTCAAGGTGGCTTTGCATGTGTGTGCTAAGCAGTTTCTGCTCATAATAGATAAGAACGTTACAGTTGGAGACAGGAAAACCACCTATAGGATTCACTGCTAGGTCCCAATTTTCTCATTTTCCATCTGTATCTGAACTTTCAATTTGTTCTCCTGCACCCTGGAAATTGGCCCAGTGCCCCATTCAGAGAAATGAAGGCCATTATTCCCTCACTGTAGCCTAGCTTGGGAAATTGAAGGGAGATTCTACTTGATGAGAGAAGCTCCCAAAGGCAGGCTCCTGCTGTGTTGAACAGGCAGTACTGTCAGGGGTCCTGTGACCTGGTTGTTTCTATCACTTCATGTTCCACGCCATCTGTGACATCTGCCATGGTGGGGATAGGCTTCTGGTTCCTAATGGGCTACTCCCCCGAAACCCCAGAAATAAATCTACAGCTTGGAGAGCTTCCATTCAGTTTATGCTCTGTAGATCAACTGTGGGGCTTTTCATGTGTCTGAGAGCTAAAAGACTAGAATGTCATTAGCCAACTTCTATTTCCTAAAAGAAAATTCAATTCTTAGAGCAGTTGATAAACTTTGAGGCTAAATTTAAAGTACACCCATAAAAATGCCATACTTGAGCTTATTTTAAATAATCTTGTAAGTACACAAGTGTTTTTATCAAAAAGTTAGCCATTTTTTTCATGTCTCATCTTGAAGAGGTAAAGCTGTGTTCTTGAGCAATCTTCTATAATTCCTATGTCAATAAGGCACTGGTAGGGTGACTAAGGTGCACTAGACAGGAGGCTGAACTGCCTAGATTTGATTCCCAGTAGTGTGACCTTAAATAAGTGATTTAGCCTCTTAAACCTTGAGATATTCTTATCTGTAAAACAGAAATGATAATAATGCCTGCCAATGGTGTTATTATGAGGATAGATGACTCACTACATTTGATATGTTAAAACAAGTCTTACAAATAGTAAATGTTCCTTAAACAGAATCACAGGCAGAGAGGTAAATTGGCTTCCTTAAATTCCTTAACATTTAAGACATCATAACAGAAATTATTTCATCTTAATTCTTAACTGAATTTCCTTCAACATCTCTGGCTCCAACTCATCTACTGCCTCTTAAAACCCGAACTCCCTGAGCGGCAATCTTGAATCTCTGAAGAAATGTATATACTTGAAGAAAAACATTTCATATACATTCATACCTATAGATAGATAGATAGATAGATAGATAGATAGATAGATAGATAGATAGATAAAAACTTTGCATCAATATTTGCCCTTATTACATGTGATAATTTGGCATGCATATGTCCCATTCTATCTTACTTTCTTTCAATGCTAATTCACAATCAACCACACAAATTTCACAACTCACCAAACTACAGTATGCAAAATACTGCACTTTGGAATGTAATTACTATCAAAATTCCAGTTTTGGAGGAGATCAAGTTTGGCACCCAGCACTCACATCAGGTGGCTCACAACTGCCTATTAGCTCCAGAACCAGGGGATCCAATACCTTCCCAGGGCCTTGACAGGAACCTGTTCATGTACACACACACCCACAAAGACACACAATATATACACATATAATTCAAATTAAATTCTTATGAAATTTGCTGTTTCTTCACCTCAAGAACTTTAAAGGGACTGCAATTTCTGCCAACTTTTATTAAATCTTGAATTCAACATTTTCTCTGTTCTCTGTTTAACAATCTGTGAGCACACTAAGAACACCTGGAACTACACATAGATGGTTTTAAATCTTAGTTGAAAGTGACTTAATTTTCCTAATTTCCAGTTTGCTAATCTGATGGTTAGGATAACTTTCCAAAATATGAGAATGTTAAAAGAAGCTGTGTATTAAATGCACAGCAAGGTGATTACTGTTAAATAACACATCAGTTATTACAATCATGGGCCTTGGAGAGCAGGATACTTGTGCATTTTGAACACTAGCTCCTTATACTTCCCCCAGACCTTGGGTTTTCTTTCATCTTTTGATTGTTTCCTTTGTTGTGTAGAATGTTCAGTTTGGTGTAATTTCAATTGTTTACTTTTGCTCTTTCTGCCTCTGTGCCCTTATGGCTATATCCAAAATATCATGTCCCAGACCAATCTTAAATAACATTCTTCTAGTAAATTTAGTTTCAGATCTTAAGTCCCAACTTCATTTGCTTATTGTGAAAGAGGACAGGTAAGGGTTATTCTGTGTGGGGACAGCCAATTTTCCAAGTACTAGTCATCAATATCTGTTCTTTCACCCCATTATGTATTCTTTTTATTTTTACAAAAACTTGAATGAATTTATCATAAATATATGTAAGGAAGAGGCTGCTGGTGTCCAAGCAATGATGTAAACTGTGCAGAGATGAGAATGAAAACTCAGTTCAGATTGACTTAAGGGAGTCTGATGTAGGCAGTCCATGGTCAGTGTTTTTTAAAACAGTACAATTCGGGGGAAACTTTCCTGTTGCAATACAATCTTCAGTGTACAAGGAAGTATAATTACATTAAAACTCAATTCAGGGCACATGCAATTTCTTCCAAGGAGATGGGTTCTAAAGATAGCCTGCCTGTGCTAATTTAAGTACCTAGGGAAGACTCTGGCCTGGTCTCAATCGTACAGTTAGTGTAGAGATCATTTTAGGCTACTAACTGCCCCTGTCCTGCTTGTGGGAGCCTGGGGAGCCTCTGCAAATAAGGGCCATTTAGATTACTAGCCAAATCCAGTCCAGGTTGTGGGAGCTTGATAAGGCCTGGCCTAACAGATAACATAGATCACCAGGCTGTTAATCACCTACCTCCAATTCCTACCTTTCTGGAAAAACAGGTTGTATGTCCTTCCCTTTCAAAGAACAACCCTGGGTGCTTAATATGCCTGGGTTCTCTGGAGATCTGTGGGCACAAGGACCTTTATGCTCCCAACTTATATGCATTCATTTCTAGGCTTTTACCCTTATTCCTTTGATAAGTGTCTCTATTCTGTGCCCACACTACAGTTTTGATTACTTTGGTTTTGTGTTGTATTTTCATGCCAGGGCAAATAATCTTATTTGCAGAAATGTCAAAATATATGAACAGACAATTTTTCATGATATATAAGAGCCTTGTGAATATATGAGAAATCCATAACTAGTCAGAATTAAAAGGTGCCTCGGCCATTAGAATGGCCATTCCCCAAAGGGAATGAAACATTAAAAGGATGTTCAGAAAAGAAAAAGTGTACCTCATGGTAGGGATACCAGTTAACACAGCCACCTTAAAAAAACAGAGTGGTTCTTACTGAAAACACTAGATCCAGCCATCCTATTTCTGGGCATACATCCAAAGGAATTACCATCAGTATGTAGAAGAAGCATCTTCATTTCCATGTTAACTGCCACATTATTCACAATGATATGATATGGAAACAATCTAAGTGCTCATCAACAGATGGATAGATTTTTAGTGTGGTATTTTATACATACACAAAAGAATACTACTCAGCCTTTAAAAAAAGAAGGAAATTCTGTCATTTACAGTAACACAAATAAATCTATTAGTATTATATGTGTGAAATAAGCCAGTCACAGAAAGGCAAATAGCTCATGATCTTACTTAAATGTTGAAGAGATAAAAGGGAGAAACGGTAGTTAGTATAGGCTTGGGCCAGCAAGGCTGATGGAGAAAGAGAGTAAATTTTTGACGGAGGGAAACAAACTTCCAGTTAGACAGGAAGATATAGGGATCTATTGTACCAATGGTAACTAGTTAATTATGTACTGCATATTTCAAATTTACAGAAAAATAAATTATAAATGCTTTTGCCACAAAGAAATTATATGAGATGATACACATATATATTAATTAGCCTACTTTTAATTCCACAAGATAGATAAAGAAATATTATATTATATCCTAAAGTATATAATCTCTAAATAAAAATAACAAATTGCTGACCTTTACCAAGGTGTACACGAGACTTTCAATGGTGGTACTCAGTCAATTATCAAGATCTCTCATTTTTAAACATCCTAATGTGTGGTCGTTCCTTCAGCTTCCAAGATGGAAAGCAGATGAGAAAATGCTGGTAAACAGGGAATCAGGTTGCCAAGTCAGACTGAACAAGAATTACAGGTCTTACGCACAACCAAATTCACTAAAGAGTCAAAAGACAGGGCAACAGCAGAAGGAGTCATGTAATTCTTCCTTTGCAGAGGTTTGAGACTGTCCAGCCTAAGTGCCTGTAAGTACCCTTCCTACATAAAAGGCACATTGGTCCAGACTGACACAGACAGTGGGAACAGCAAGTAAGGTTTGTGACCTGAGCAAACAATGGCCTTTATTTTACTGAACATCTGAATATAATGATCTACAGATTTTGAAGTCATATGACAGCTTCCAGCAGATTATCCCTAATAAATGCACAAAGCTCTGCTTTATTTACAACCAGCAACCTAAATAAACCTGCTTATCCCACTAAAAACATCCTATATAAGGAATCTTCAGTTAATAAATTCTGCATCAGTGAGGAGTTGAATCATTACATGGTTATGACTGGAAAGGCCTGGAGCAAAGCTTTTTTCCCAAGGTGATACCAGTTCTAAGAAGCAGAACCATGAGACTATAGCTTTGTTCTTTTTCAAGTTTCAGATTAGCATTTGAGAACTTTGCTGAATTTCAAATACATATAAATGGAGGCTGATATTGAGGGTGTTTCAAAATTCTTGGAGCAGGTTTAGGCTTTAAATAGCATACTTTTTATGTAAATTAAATATTCCATAATGGTCTCGGTGCTCTGTTTATTTCATTTTACTATACTTTAAGTAGTAAAAAAGTTCTTTTGTTTCTCTTAAGCATGATAAATCCACAGTGTTCCACATAGTCACAATGCAGAGGTGTCTGAACCATCTTTAACACCGTGTATATACTCAGTTCCCCCGTGTGCTATGCTCTTGTGTTTATCCAGATGAAAATAAGGTACCAAATCCCTATCTTTGCAGATACTCCATTGACAGAGGCAGCGACCCGGGAAGATTTTTCTATGTTGACATTACAACAGGTGCTTTAATGACTGCAAGACCACTAGACAGAGAAGAGTTTTCCTGGCATAATATAACCGTCCTTGCTATGGAAATGAGTAAGTAACATAATGTATTTGTCTCCACAGAGCTACAAAATGTAAAAATATAGAAAGTGTCTAAATCTTGTAACAAAAAATGTATTCCAGAGGAGAAACTGAAATTATATGTTCTACAAATAAATGATTGTGTGATTTAATCCTTAGTTCATTTTATGGTTGAGATACATCATTGAGTTCAGATGTTTTATGCAAAACAATTCTATATAAGTCAGAAATGGAATCATTATATGTTTATGACTGGGAAGGCCTAGAGCAAAGAACTCCTTTCTAATAGCAACACCAGTTCTAAGAAGCAGGACCACAAAGCTATAGCTTTGTCCTTTTCAAGTTTCAGCTTAGCAAAAATAACAAAAACAAACAACTGTATTAGAACTACTTTTGCTGCATCCCTAAAGCTCTGGTAAGTTCTGTTCCCATTTCCCATTTTGTTTTGATTCTAGGTATTTTTTTTTAATTTCCTCTCTGATTTTAATAACCCAAAGATTATTGAAGAATATATTGTTTAATTTTAATTTCAAGTTTCTATAGATTCTCTTGCTATTGATTTCTAGGATTTTTTATTGCATTATGATCTGATAGCAGAAATTACTTTAGGCTCATTTTTGTATTTGTTAGAACTTTTTCTGTCACCTAACTTTATTTTTGAGACAGTTCCATATGCTAAGAGAGTGTATATTATACATATGTTGGGTGTAATATTATATAGATATTTAGATATGCCATTTGATATGTAGGGAAGCTTAACTCTAAAAGTTTTAGAATGTTTTAAATCTAGATGATCTACAGCTGGTGTATTAATATCACCCACTGTTATTATATCTGGATCTTTCTGTCCTATTATGCCAAATAATGTCTGTTTTATGAAATTATGTGCACCAATATTCAAGACATATATACTAACAATCATTTTTTGAGGCAGAATCTCACTGTGTAGTCCTGGCCTGGCCTAAACCTTACTAGGTAACAATGATTGCCCTCTAATTCAATGAAATCTGTCTGCCTCTGTTACCTCCATGCTGAGATTAAAAGCATTTACTACCATGCCTGGCTGCAAACATTACATCTTCTTAAGTGATAGCTCTTTTTCCTAATTTGTGTTACCTTATTCACCTATTCTAATTAAATAAAGTATACTTTCACTACTCATATTTGCTTCCAGATCTCACTTGTTAGAGATTTATAATTCCATCCTTCATCTTCAGCCATGTGCCTTTTCAAATGAAATGAGTTTCTTGCAAAAAAAGAGTCATGTCTTACTGTTTGTTGTTGATGTTGTTGTTGTTGCTATTGTTGTTATTCAATCAGCTAGTGTGTATTTTTTAAATAGAAAAGTTAAAGCAATTTACATTTATTTTTTAGAAAAGTTTTCTGACTCCTATAAAATTTTCACTGTTTTTCTCACTGACTTTTAATACTGCTTGATTTTTCTTTCTCTCCCATTTCTGCTTTACTGCAATGGGCATGACTGGATCTTTCCCCATTCACCTCTGCTCATTTATTTATTCATCTCACAAAACTTACCCTTCCTGACCTCTCATGTTTAGGACTATATTTCTTTCTCCTGTATATAATATCCCTTTAAGCATCTTCTGCAATGTGGGTTTAGTGGTCAAGAACTGGTTTAGTTTATGTTCATTATGATCATTTCGATGAACAATAGCTTTGTTAGATAAGGGTAATTTCAGTTGGCAATTATTTAGTTTCAGCGTTTATTTTCCTGCCTTTGGGGTCTCTAATGGAGACTGTGGTGCTACTTTGATGAGTTTGTCCCTTTGAAGTTAGTAGATCCTTCCTGTAGCTTTTGCTATTTTTGTCTCTTTGACGTCTCAGCATTATAACTATGATGTCGAGTTCTTTACTGGACATGGCTACTCAGTGTTCTAAATGTCCTTAAGCTTAGATGTTGATTTCTTGGAATGTTCTGCAATAATTTTGTTGACTAGGTTTCTTGTGCCTTTAGATTACATTTCAGCTCATTCTACCCTATAAATTCCTATGATTGCTCTCTTCTTCATGTCTCAGAGCTCATGAAAATTGTGGTTGTGGTCATTTATTTCATTATTGATACCTGACTATAGTATTTCCTCAACTTCATCTTCAGTCCATGATATTCTTTTTTCTGTTTAATCTAGTTGTTGGAAGTGATGCTTTTCAGAATGTTGTTTACATACTGTTTTTCATTTACAACAAGTGTATAGTGGTTTGTTTTTCATCAAAATCTCAATTTCCTTGCTGAATTTAGCTTTCTTATCCAGGCTCTGAATTGTCTTCCTTATCTCATTGTCTACTTGTTTGTATCCTCTTGCAAACCATCAGCCAAATGACTTTTTTGTGTGGCATTTTAACCATTTCTTTCAATATTGCTGGATTTAGTTATTAGCATGATATGATCTTTGGAAGAGAATGCTACCTACCATCTACATAATTGTGTTTCTATTTTGTGATTTGTACATCTGTTAGTATAGTTATCTTTTCCAGTTTATTATTGGGTTTTGAAAGCAGTCATTTCTTGAGGGCTCAATTCTAATACCACTCAAGAGAAGAAAAACAAGTCACTTTAGTAGTACTAAGACTAAATTAAAGCAGATACAAAAATACTATTAAAAAGGGTTATAGCCAACTACTCCATCACTAATAACCATAAACAAGCAAGTGGGAGAAATACTGTAGAGTAATCTATGAACTTAGGAAGTAGGTGGATTAAGGCTAGCAAGATGGTTTTGCCAGAAAATGCATTTACCACAAAAGTAGAGTTTGATTCTGGAATCCACATAAAGATGGAAGGAGAGAACTGAGTTCACAAAACTGTCCTGTGACCTCCACACACAATACCATCCATGACATTATGTGAATTATACACACATCATACATATGCATAGACACACATTCACACATGTTTTAATTAATTAGATAAGTGAAAAATAATAAAAAGCAATAAAGGGGATGAGAGGAAAAATGAATTAGTAAGATTAAATAAAAGAAAAAGAGAAAGAATAGTATAAAGAGAGAAAATAAAGCATTTAAAATACTATTGTACAATAAAGAAAAATATAGGGTTATAGAATTGGATCGATGGTGAAGAGCACTTGCTGCTCTTGTAAAGAACCCCGGCTCCATTCCCAGTACCTGTAGGATGGCTCACACTCATCTCTAACTCCAGTCTCAGAGAACCTGACAATCTCTTCTGACCTCCACAAGCACTAGGCACAAATATGGTGCACTTATATGTAATCAAAACACTCATACACGTAACAAATCTTAAAAATGAAATATATATAAACAAAACAAGAGCATTACAAGAGAAACAAAATCATAAAAGCATCTCTTAGAAATAAAATTAACAGACTGGTGAGAGAGCTCAGTAGTTAAAGTGCTCACAAGTTTAATGACTAGTATAAACTGGAACCCATGTGAAGGTCAAAGGACAGAACTAACTCCACACATGGGCAGTGACAGGGATGCCTACTCATATACATATATGAGAATATTATCATTTAAAATAAATAAATAGAATACCAAAAGCATAGCAAAAAAAGAAGAAAAAGCCAACAGAGTGGAATGTTGCCCTTTCCTGTCCAGTCCTTACATGGCAACAGCCACACAGAAGGCACTTCCTTGTCTCAGCCTGTGCTCTACAGGGAACACGTGTCCTATGAGCATGTTATCATTTCCACATTTTATCCATTCCTTGACAAAGCAGATCCACACAGCTGTCTTTCTGCCTTCCTGAGCTGTCACTGTCATTGTTCCTTATGTTCTCTTTAGACAATCCCTCCCAAGTGGGAAGTGTTGCTGTCACAATCAAAGTCCTCGATGTGAATGACAATGCACCAGAGTTTCCCAGATTCTATGAAGCTTTTATCTGTGAAAATGCCAAAGCAGGACAGGTAAGCTGATCACCTTGGTAGACCCAGATGTACAAAGGGAACTTTTAATAACTGTCTTAGAGAGGGTTTCTAGCACTGTGATAACCTACCATGACCAAAAGTAATATGGGAAGGAAAGGCATTATTTCATCCTATATGTTCATGTAATAGTCCATTACTGAGGGAAATCAAGGCAGTAACTCAAACAGTGGAGGACACTGGAGGCAGGAACTAATTCAGAGGCCATGGAAGAAAGCTGCTTACTGGCTTGCTCCTTGTGGCTGACTAGACCTGCTTTCTTATACAATCCAGGACCACTTCCTCAGGAATGGTACTACCAACAATGTACTGGTTAGCATATCAATCATTAATCAAGAAAATGTTCTACAGACTTGCCTATAGGCCAGTCTTATAGAAACATTTTCCCAATTGAGGGTCATTCTCCCCAAATGACTTTATATCAAGTTGGCATAAAACTAATCAACAGAATTGCTGAATTCATGACCAACAACATGTCCATACCAGAAAGTATGGATTAGAAAACAGAGTATCCAATTTCTTTACATCAGGTTCTAGTCATTTATTTGTTAAGAGAACCACTTGGAGTCAAATTTCACTTTGCGGTCTGAATAGTGCTTTAACAGTTCTTGTGACTTGACTCACAGAATAAATATTCTGGTTATGGAAGTAAGACAAGTTCTACAAACTTCACAAACATTTTAAGATAAGATTCTAAACCTAACCTAGTATTTCAAATTCCAAATGATTTGACTAAGAAGCACTACATTTCCAGTGGCCAAATATCAGGGTATGTGTCAGGCACTGCAAACCCGCTTCCTGTTCATCCATACCCTCCTTTCTTCTCCTGCTGTCCTAAGGGTCATAATGTCCATCTTAAATCAAATACTGTGGTTCTAGAAAGTCTGATAGAACAAATGGATGAAGGTCATTTATTATGAAAATTGGGAAGTTGAGAAGTCCACCTCTGACCAGATGGTAACTCAGGCTCTGACTACAACACAGCTTTGAGCTCACATTTATCCCTCATCTGGAACATCACCCAGTGCCCTCTGCACAAAGCTGTGTCTCTAGAACTAATATTTACTTGACCTTTCAACATCCTTAACCCATCATTTCTTTTATCATTGTCTTCTATCCAAAGAAAGCGACTTTGTTTCTGGAAAGCCAAGAGCCCTGCAGTGATTCAAATCCAAATTGACCTCAACACTGATTCTTATAATGTGGTGCAATAGTCTGCATCATTCTTAAAAGCTTTTTCCAATTCCCCAATAATTGTATTTCCATATTTATTAAATTTCTAGTTTAAGAAGGCCTAAGATATTATCCACCTAATAACAGTTACAATAAAAGCATTGTTGAACAAGGCAGGTCCATGATAATGGCTGTAAAGAACCACATTAACAAACCTGCAGTTTGGGGCATTATGTTACACATGAAGCAAGGTCAGAGAAAAGACACAATACAGAAGGTACTGTGCAGAGGTGGACAAGCTCTTATGGACTTTAAAGTTCTGACTAGGTGTTCTGAGCTTCTAGAATTATTGTTTTTTTTACTATTGTGCTTTTTGATTACTATACATATTTTTGTTTTACTATAAAATAAGATTTAATGTGAGTATATTTTATGCCATGGCAAGAGAAGCTAAATTTAGTCATGAACTTAGAGGATGCTAAGTAGCACGAAAGAGGAAGCCCTCTCTTTGCTCAAAGCATGGCACTTTCTGTGTTGAAGGTGTTGAGACAGGAGCTACACTATGTCAAGAGTGTAACATCCAACCACCACTCCTGCTTTTGCAGCCAAGTGTGTCTTCCACTTCTAAGAACATCACTAATGATCCTTTGTGAAAGTCTTTGAAATAGATTATCTGTGACTTGGAGTTAGAAGACAGTGTCACAAGCCTATTCCATTTGTCACCTTCAGCCATACATAAGGTCAACCCTAGCCTAACCTCATCCCTCTGAGTGTGTATATTCTCCTCTTCTTCATAGTGGATGAAGGGCACACAACAGTGAAATGCATGCCTTATGACTACAGATAGAAGACTGTAGAGGGCTAAGCAAGATGTTAGACAAGTGGGGCTAAGGATTCTCAGAAGAAGGAGGCCAATAAAGGTGGCCAGGGTGCTCCCACCATGAACCCCACCACACTGTCTACCTATACTTCAAAGTCCCATCTCACCACATTCATAGTTTTATGATCTGTCTTAAAATTTTTCCACTCTATTATCTATTCAAAACACTCCCTAAGAAACATTTCATCTCTTTACATTTAGCAATCAAAATAAAAATATAGGATGTGTCTCTCCATGGAGCTAGGGTGGATGTTGCCTCAATTATGAGCAGCACTGATGTCAGTCTGAACCATGTGTGCCTCTCTACATTGCTCCCTGGCCCTTAAGCTTGTTACTACTCCATCCCATGCACCTTCAGATTCACCATTCAGCTATTTCAGGAGGCCTATGCTGAGATGGATTTCTGAAATATGATATTTTTGAGATCTATAAAAAGGAAAGGCAGAAGGACTGAGCAAAATAAAGTCTAGCTGCAATAAAAATACATTAACATCCTCACAAAGTTCTAGAATAAGGGCTTTCCCAAGTTTAAAGGGGAGTATGAGGCCTTTATTCTCCCGTCATCTGTCCGTCACTGGTAGCAGGTTGCACTGAAAGAATGTGGTAACTATGGGTATGGTGGCTAACACAATAATGGTAATCCCTGAAGAGACAGGCCAGTGAAGAGCAGAGCAAAGAGTCCTTTGAGCATCTGAACAGGATACAGGAATCCCTTGCCCCTCTAATCTTCAGCATGCTGTAAAAATCTTAAAACCCACTTGGGCCCTCAAGCTGAATTTGATACAGTCATTTCTGTCCTGCAGAAATGACAGGTTTCCAGCACCAGGCCCAAGTCGACTAGGATCATCTGTAGTTCATACAGCATGTTAGAGCATACCACTGGAAACAAGCTAATGAAAACTCTTTCCATACCCCACCCCACCATAGCCCACCAACTAATGCTCCAACTGTCTAATTCATCCTGCTTTCTTTATTGCTTTTTCATGTGTTTCCATAGCCTTCATGAAAGCTATTCCTTTGAGGAATATTGTGGGAAAGACAGAACTTGGCCAAAGGGATCAAGGGGAAGCACTCTTACTCTCCCTGTCACTAAGCTCCATTTTTGTTTTGTGGTTTTTTCCCAGCTGAGCTCCACCCTCAACCTCTGACTAAACTCTGCTTCCCAACTAGATGAGCTTAAGCTAACTTCCTTCCTCCTAACAAAGGATGAATGTACTGTGGCCCATGCACCTTGAATCTACATTCCATAGCTTAACACTGCTTGGTTTACTTGCTTTCCAGGTAGTAGTTATAAGAAGGGGCTTCTCAACGATAGCAACATAGCTACCAAATATTCAATGGTGGTATACAGGTTATGCAGGACCTTGTGACATTCCATGGTTCTTTCAGTGTCTTCTGTTTCAACACTTTAACTGGCCAAAACTGTGATAATAATGCAGCTGAAACATTTAAGAATTGTTTATCATTTACCTATTAACATATTCAAGATCAAGAATATGCTTAGTTAAGCTGTGTGATGACATGGAGGGCTTCCAGGTTACTTTCAGGACATCTGATTGGGCAAATGACTTACTATTGCACTCCGGCTTTAGGGTTTCACTAGACCTTGCTTTTCTTTGGCTCCATCTAACCCTGAATTCATTCATGCCCCTCCTTCAGCTGATTCAGACAGTCAGTGCTGTGGATCAAGATGACCCTCACAATGGTCAACATTTCTACTACACTTTGGCACCTGAGGCTGCTAACAACCCCAACTTCACTGTCAGAGACAACCAAGGTAATCAAGTGGACATGGCTATCTATGCTTTTCTACTGCTCAAGATTGACATTTTTGAGTTACTACACCGTATAAACAGCGTCACATTTTCAGGCTTTTTAATAACAGGGAGGACATTAACGCTAATTTGTAGTCTACCGGGTTTTGCTACATAGCATCAAAGATAAAGAGTGCCCTCTGCTGTCTCTACAGGTTTCATTCTTCAGTCAGCTGATAAACATTTACTGATGCTTGTTAAAGAAACTATTCAAAGTGCACTGGTAAATTACCTTCCTTTAGTCCAAATCAGAGCAACTATGTTTACAAGTTCTATTAAGACAGAGATGGCCTAAGGAAAAAAATGTCCTAGAGAAAGAGAACAAACCTGAAGGAACATTTCTAATCAAAGGCTTAAAAACCAATAAAAACCGGGAGAGAGGAGTAAAATGCTCCCACAGCGAAAGAGGTATGACTAAGGGAAAGGGTAATAGCAGTAGCAGTACCAGAAGCAGCAGTAGCAGCAGCAACATCAGTAGCAGTAGCAGCAGCAGTAGCAACAGTAGCAGCAGTAGCAGCAATAGTAGCAGCAATAGCAGCAGCAGTAGCAGCAGCAGCAGCAGTAGTAGTTGTAGCAGTAGCAGCAGTAGCAGTAGTTGTA